>NC_053028.1:230748233-230950982 GCF_003073215.2 Triticum urartu
ACAAAATCAGGACAAGGACTTGGTGAAATTCTAAGTCCCTGAAATCAGCATCAACGATTCCGCTACTTTGCATGCTTGTGCTAGTCACCACAAAGATCACAAAAATACATGGCAAACACCCCTGTAAAGATGGCATGGCATTCATCAAAACACATGTAGAGCTCAGGATCATAGCATGCACACATTAATCATGGCAAAAATGACAAAAGGCCATTTGCTGAAACAGATCTGCAACTTTCCTCACATAGACCTCTTCCAATAGCATTTCGGGCATCAAGATGAGCTCAAATGAAAATGATGCAATGAGATGAAATGATGTACTCGTCGAGACGAACATTTTGATATGCTACACGCACGAATCGGAGCAATGGCGATGAAGTTATGATGCGATGAAAAGTGCATATGATTACTGGGACTTAGACGAAATTTAGACCTCTCCGAGAAAGTCAACCCGGGACGGAGACGTGCGGGACGGAGGCATCCGGATCTGGACGGGGCGTTTGGATCGGGGGAGTGGTGGATCTGGTCCCGATCCACGGGACCTCGCCGGAGACGACGGAGATGGCCGGACTTGGAGGAAACCTCACCGGAGCGTGGTGGAGGAGGACGCAGGGCTCACCGGAGTTGCACCGGGGGCGGACCCGGCGACCCAAGGCGGCGGCGCCGCTTGGATCTGGGCGGCGGAGCAGCTCGCAGCGGCGGGAGGCGAAAGGCGGCGGAGCGGCGGCGATGCGCGGCGGCGGCGGAGCTGTGCGGCGGAGCCGGCACGGTGGCGGGTGGCGGGTGGCCGGCGGGAGGCGCGGGCAGCCGCGGGCCGGCGGCGCGGCCGGACGGGCTCGGGCGGGCCGCGCCCAGGCTTCGCGGGCCGCGCGGTGGAGGAGAGAGAGGCGGCGATGCATGGCGGCGCGAGATTGGACGAGGCGGCGGCAGCGCCGAGGTGGCGGCCTGCTATTTGTCGGGGTGAGGTGGCCGGTGGACATGTCCGGCGCGCGGAGGAGGAAGATCTAGGTTTAGACCCGGATTTCGGGGGAGATGCCCATATATATAGGTAGAGGGAGATAGGAGAGTCCAAATGAGGTGCGGTTTTCGGCCACGCGATCGTGATCGAACGCTATAGATGATGGAAGGGTTTTAGGTGGGTTTTGGGCCACTTTGAAGGGGTGTTGGGTTGCAACACACACGAGGCCTTTTCGGTCCCTTGGTTAACCGTTGGAGTATCAAACGAACTCCAAATGGCACGAAACTTGACAGGCGGTCTACCGGTAGTAAACCAAGGCCGCATGACAAGTCTCGGTCCAATCCGGAAACGTTTAACACCCGCACATGAAAAGAGGTAGAAAGAGACACCGGGTGACATAGGAGCGCCGGAATGCAAAACGGACAACGGGGAAAAAGCTCGGATGCATGAGATGAACATGTATGCAAATGAAATGCGCATGATGACATGATATGCGATGCATGATACGCAAGAAATGACAAGGCAACAACAGCGAATAACTGGAGGACACCTGGCACATCGGTCTCGGGGCGTTACATTTCATCCTTGTTGACCCTCATGGGTTCTTCCCTCTTCAGATCTATCTTCATTAGCCAAGAATCGTTGTCACCATTGTTGGAGGAGGGAGACGATATGATGCCTAGCCTGGAAAACCCTGACAGAAAACAGCTCAAAACAAAGACAGGAGATTTTTGCGTGATACGGGAGTCAAAACCTTCGGGAGAATATATAATGAATTTTTACCGACCAAAATACGTATCGTGCAAGAAAACGGAGTCCGGAAGGCACACAAGGTGCTCACGAGGTAGGGGGCACGCCCAGGGGGTAGGGCGCGCCCACCACCCTCGTGGGGCCCTCGTGTCCTTCCCGAACTGCTACTTATTTTTCTATTTTTCTAAATATTCCAAAACGGAGAAATATTGCCTTAAAAATTATTTTGGAGTCAGTTTACTTACCGTACCACATACCTATTCCTTTTTGGAGTCTGAAACATTCCGGAAAGTGTCCCTTATGTATTCCTCCGGGGTTACGGTTTCAATAATATTGGTTTCAACACTTATGGGATTACCTGAGATATAATGTTTGATTCTTTGACCATTTACCACTTTCGGATTTGTGCCTTCGAAGTTGTTGATTTTTATGGCACCGGAACGATAGACCTCCTCGATAATATAGGGACCTTCCCATTTAGAGAGAAGTTTTCCTGCAAAAAATCTTAAACGAGAGTTGTATAGCAATACATAATCACCTACATTAAACTCACGCTTTTGTATCCTTTTGTCATGCCATCTTTTAACTTTTTCTTTAAACAACTTGGCATTTTCATAAGCTTGGATTCTCCATTCATCAGGTGAGCTAATATCAAATAACCTCTTCTCACCAGCAAGTTTAAAATCATAGTTGAGCTCTTTAATGGCCCAATACGCCTTATGTTCTAGTTCGAGAGGTAAGTGACATGTTTTTCCATAAACCATTTTATACGGAGACATACCCATGGGATTTTTGTATGCAGTTCTATAAGCCCATAATGCATCATCAAGTTTCTTGGACCAATTATTTCTAGACCTATTAACAGTCTTTTGAAAAATTAATTTGAGCTCTCTATTGCTCAACTCTACTTGACCACTAGACTGTGGGTGATAAGGAGATGCAATTCTATGATTAACATCATATTTAACAAGCATTTTACGGAAAGCACCATGAATAAAGTGTGAACCACCATCAGTCATTAAATATCTAGGGACTCCAAACCTCGGGAAAATAACTTCCTTAAGCATTTTAATAGAAGTGTTATGATCAGCACTACTAGTTGGAATAGCTTCTACCCACTTAGTAACGTAATCAACAGCAACTAGAATATGTGTTTATCCATTAGAGGCAGGAAAAGGTCCCATATAATCAAAGCCCCAAACATCAAATGGTTCAATAACAAGTGAATAATTCATAGGCATTTCTTGACGTCTACTAATATTACCAATTCTTTGACATTCATCACAAGACAAGACAAACTTACGGGCATCCTTGAAGAGAGTAGGCCAATAAAAACCAGATTGCAATTCCTTATGTGCAGTTCTATCTCCAGCGTGGTGTCCTCCATAAGACTCAGAATGACACTTGCGTAGGGTCTGTTCCTTTTCATGCTCAGGTACACAACGTCTAATAACACCATCTACTCCTTCTTTATAAAGATGTGGGTCATCTCAAAAGTAATGTCTCAAATCATAGAAGAACTTTTTCTTTTGCTGGTATGTGAAGCCAGGTGGTATAAATTTAGCAACAATATAATTAGCATAATCAGCATACCATGGAGTACTACGAGAAGTACTTATAACATTTAATTGTTCATCAGGAAAGCTATCATTAATAGGTAGTGGGTCATCAAGAATATTTTCTAACCTAGACAGGTTGTCTGCAACGGGGTTCTCAGCTCCCTTTCTATCAACAATATGCAAATCAAATTCTTGTAGTAAGAGAACCCATCTAATAAGTCTAGGTTTAGCATCTTTATTTTCCATAAGGTATTCAATAGCAGCATGATCAGTTTGAATAGTTACTTTAGAATCAACAATATAAGATCTGAACTTATGACAAGCAAATGCAACTGCTAAAAGCTCTTTTTCAGTAGTAGCATAATTTCTTTGAGCATGGTCTAGAGTCTTACTAGCATAATGAATAACATTTAATTTCTTATCAACTCTTTGCCATAGAACATCACCTACAGCATAATCACTAGCATCACACATAATTTCAAAGTGTAAATTCCAATCAGGTGGCTGAACAATAGGTGTAGAGACTAATGCTTTCTTAAGTATTTCAAATGCTTCTACACAATCATCATCAAAGACAAATGGTATATATTTTTGCAATAAATTAGTCAGAGGCCGAGAAATTTTTGAGAAGTCCTTAATGAACCTCCTGTAAAATCCGGCGTGACCAAGGAAACTTCTTATACCTTTGATTTCCTTGGGACATGGCATCTTTTCAATAGCATCAACCTTGGCTTTATCAACTTCAATACCTCTTTCAGAAACTTTGTGCCCCAAGACAATACCTTCATTAACCATAAAGTGGCACTTTTCCCAATTCAAGACAAGATTAGTTTCTTCACATCTCTGCAAAACTCGATCAAGATTGCTCAAGCAATCATCAAAAGAGGAACCATAGACGGAAAAGTCATCCATGAAAACCTCACAAATCTTTTCACAAAAGTCAGAGAATATAGCCATCATGCATCTTTGAAAGGTAGCAGATGCATTACATAAACCAAAAGGCATACGTCTATAAGCAAAAGTACCAAAAGGGCATGTAAAAGTAGTCTTTGATTGATCTCTAGCCGACACAGGTATTTGAGAGAAACCGGAATAACCATCTAGAAAGCAATAGTGTGTATGTTTGCATAATCTTTCTAGCATTTGATCAATAAAAGGTAAGGGGTAATGATCTTTCTTAGTAGCTTTATTTAATTTGCGGAAATCAATTACCATCCTATAACCCGTGATAATTCTTTGTGGAATCAATTCATCTTTATCATTAGTAACAACAGTAATACCTCCCTTCTTAGGGACACAATGGACAGGACTTACCCACTCACTACCAGCAACGGGATAGATTATACCTGCCTCCAGAAGCTTTAGTATTTCTTTTCTTACCACTTCTTTCATTTTAGGATTCAGACGTCGTTGAGGACCACGAACTGGTTTGGCATCTGCTTCCAAATTTATTTTATGTTAACATAGAGTGGGACTAATGCCCTTAAGATCATCAAGAGTATATCCAATAGCAGCACGGCGCTTCTTCAGAGTTTTCAATAATCTTGCTTCTTCATGCTCTGAAAGGTTAGCACTAATAATAACAGGATATATCTTCTTTTCATCAAGATAAGCATATTTAAGATTATCAGGCAAAGGTTTGAGCTCAAACACGGGATCACCCTTGGGTGGAGGTGGATCCCCTAAAATTTCAACAGGCAAATTGTGATGCAGAATAAGTTCCTGTTTAAAGAATACTTCATATATTTCCCTTCTTTCATTCATGAACATATCATTTTCATGGTCTAGCAAATAGTGTTCTAAAGGATCACTAGGAGGCACGGCAATAGAAGCAAGACTAGTAATTTCATTCTTACTAGGTAATTCTTCCTCACGATGTTGTTTACTAAATTTAGAGAAATTAAACTCATGAACCATATCATCCAAGCCAACAGTAACAACATTCTTAGTGCAATCTATGGTAGCATTGACAGTATTTAAGAAGGGTCTACCAAATATAATGGGACAAAAGCTATCTTGTGGGGAAGTAAGAACAAGAAAATCAGCAGGATATTTAGTTTTCCCACACAAGACTTCAACATCTCTAACAATTCCAATTGGTGCAATAGTATCTCTATTAGCAGGTTTAATTGTGACATCAATATCTTCTAACTCAACAGGTGCAATATCATGCATAATTTCTTTATATAGTCATGAGATATAACACTAGCACTAGCACCCATATCATATAAGCCATGATAACAATGATCTCCTATTTTAACAGAAATAACAGGCACTCCTACCACAGTTCTATGTTTATCTTTAGCACAAGGTTTAGCAATTCTAGCAGTTTCACCTTCGAACTGAATAACATGCCCATCAATATTATCAAACAAGAGATCTTTAACAATAGCAATATTAGGTTCTACTTTAACTTGCTCAGGAGGTGTATAAGTTCTAATATTGCTTTTATGAACAACAGTTGAAGCTTTAGCATGATCCTTTATTCTAACAGGGAAAGGTGGTTTCTCAATATAAGAAGTAGGAACAATAGGATCATTATAAGTGAAAGTCTTTTCTTCAACTTTAATAGGTGCAGCTACTTTTACTTCTATGGGATGATGATATTTAAACCACTTCTCCTTAGGGAGATCAACATAAGTAGCAAAAGATTCACAGAAAGAAGCTACTATCTCAGAGTCAAGTCCATATTTAGTGCTAAACTTACGGAAAATATCGGTGTCCATAAAAGATTTAACACAATCAAACTTAGGTGTCATACCTGACTCCTTACCTTCGTCGAGGTCCCAATCTTCAGAGTTGCGTTTAATTCTATCCAATAAATTCCATCTGAATTCAATAGTCTTCATCATAAAAGAGTCAGCACAAGAAGTATCGAGCATGGTGCGATTGTTTTTAGAAAGCCGAGCATAAAAACTTTGCATAATTATTTCTCATGAGAGCTCATGATTGGGGCATGAATATAACATTGATTTAATCCTCCCCCAAGCTTGAGCGATTCTTTCTCCTTCGCGAGGCCAGAAATTATATATATAATTGTGATCATGATGAACAAGATGCATAGGGTAATACTTTTGATGAAATTTCAGCTTCAATCTTTTATAGTCCCATGATCTCATATCATCACATAGCCTATACCATATCAATGTGTCTCCCTTCAAAGATAAAGGGAATACCTTCTTCTTAGAGACATCATCGGGTAAACCTGCAAGCTTAAATAATCCACAAACTTCATCCACATATATTAAGTGCTCATCAGAATGCTTTGTTCCATCTCCTGTAAAAGGGTTAGCTAGTAGTTTTTCCATCATACCCGAAGAAAATTTAAAAGGAGTTTCATTCTCAATAGGTTCAGTAGGTTGAGGAGCAACTCTTTGCTCTACTGGACGGGGTGAAGATACCCCGAGCAAGCCCCTCAGAGAATTACTTTCCATAGTAACAAGTGATAGTAAATTTCAGCACACTATATAATTTTTTCCTTAACAAATTCCACCTACCAAAGGCGCTACACTCCCCGGCAACGGCGCCAGAAAAGAGTCTTGATGACCCACAAGTACAGGGGATCTATCGTAGTCCTTTCGATAAGTAAGAGTGTCGAACCCAACAAGGAGCAGAAGGAAATGATAAGCGGTTTTTAGTAAGGTATTCTCTGCAAGTACTGAAATAAGTGGTAACAGATAGTTTTGTGATAAGATAGGTTGTAACGAGCAACAAGTAACAAAAGTAAATAAAGTGCAGCAAGGTGGCCCAATCCTTTTGTAGCAAAAGAAAAGCCGGAACAAACTCTTATAATAGGAAAAGCGTTCCCTAGGACACATGGGAATATCGTCAAGCTAGTTTTCATCACGTTCTTATGATTCGCGTTCGATACTTTGATAATTTGATATGTGGGTGGACCGGTGCTTGGGTGCTGTTCTTACTTGAACAAGCATCCCACTTATGATTAACCTCTATTGCAAGCATCCGCAACTACAACAAAAGTATTAAGGTAAACCTAACTTGTAACGCCCTCGATGCGGCTATAGCTCCCACGTGTCGAGGCACGACTTAGAGACATAACCGCATTGAAAGCAATGTCGCAAGTCAGGCAATCATTACAACATCCCATGTAATACATAATAAAAGGGGGAGATATCATAGTTGGCTTACACTCGCCACGTCACATCAGAGTACATAAATAACATCCATCAAACAAACACTCATGGCCCGACTACGGCGCCGAAATGGAAAAGAACCCAACATGCGACAAGGCCCTGAATCGAACCCCAACTAGGCACCACTACTGATCATCGGGAAAGGAAACATAATAACGCTGAGAGTCCTCGTCGAACTCCCACTTGAGCTCATACTCGTCACCTGGAGCGGAATCACCTGGACCTGCATATGGAATTATAGTATCTGTGAGCCACAAGGACTCAGCAATCTCGCACCCACGCAATCAAGACTATTTAAGCTTATAGGACAGGATAAGGCAAGTATATGTGGAGCTGCAGCAAGCGACTAGTATATATGGTGGCTAACTTATTCGCAAAGGAGAGCGAGAAGAGGAGGCAAAGCGCGAGCGAGAAACTAGAAGGAACAACCTGCGCAAGCATTACTCCAACACCGTGTCCACTTCCCGGACTCCGCCGAAAAGAGGCCATCACGGTAACACACTCAGTTGATTCATTTTAATTAATTAAGGTTTACGTTGTCTACAACCGGATATTAACAAATTCTCATCTGCCCATAACCGCGGGCACGGCTTTCGAAAGTTCAATACCTGCAGGGGAGTCCCAACTTAGCCCATAACAAGCTCTCACGGTCAACGAAGGAATAGACCTCCACCCAAGACACACCGATCAGACTCGGTATCCCGGTACAACAAGATGATTCGACAGGTCAAAACTAAACCAGCAACACCGCCCGAATGTGCCGACAAATCCCGATAGGAGCTGCACATATCTCGTTCTCAGGGCACACTCAGATGAGACATCCTACGAGTAAAACCAACCCTCAAGTTGCCCCGAGGTGGCCCCGCAGTCTACTCGGTCGGACCAACACTCAGAGGAGCACTGGCCCGTGGGGGGGCTAAAAATAAAGATGACCCTCGGGCTCCGGAAACCCAAGGGAAAAAGAGGCTAGGTGGCAAATGGTAAAACCAATGTTGGGCATTGCTGGAAAAGCTTTAATCAAGGCGAACTATCAAGGGGTTCCCATTATAGCCCAACCGCGTAAGGGACGCAACAATCCGGGAACATAACACCGATATGACGGAAACTAGGGCGGCAAGAGTGGAACAAAACACTAGGCGAGAGGCCGAGCCTTCCACCCTTTACCAAGTATATAGATGCATTAAGATAACATGGCAATATAATGATATCCCCAACAAGTAAATAAATGATGTTCCAACAAGGAACGGCTCCAATCTTCACCTGCAACTAGCAACGCTATAAGAGGGGCTGAGCAAAGCGGTAACATAGCCAATCAACGGTTTGCTAGGACAAGGTGGGTTAGAGGTTTGACATGGCAATTAGGAGGCTGACAAGCAAATGGTAGGCATCTTAGCATTGGCAAAGCAAGAGCGAGCAAACTAGCATAGCAAAGATAGTAGTGATTTCGAGGGTATGATCATCTTGCCTGCACAGTTGTCAAAGTTGACTGGATCCTCACAAGCAAACTCAACGGGCTCCTCAGTAGCAAACTCGTCTCCCGGCTCTACCCAACAAGACAAACAAGCAACAAGGATACAATCAACCACGTGCAAGACCAAGCAATATGATGAAATGATGACATGCTATGCGGGATGCGATGCGGGATGCAAAATGCAAGATATGACAGGAAATGCATGAACCTGGCCTCAACTTGGAATTCCAAGGGTGCCACTGGATAGAGGGGATGAAATCGCTTGAAAACGATATAAAGATCATTGGAATCGGAGTTACGGTTTGGAAATGGCAAGCGTTTTACGAAACGAACCGATCTGCGATATACAGCAAGTAGGCTCCTAAATGCAACGAAACGAACATGCTACAGCCACCAAACATGAAAACAAAAGACATGGCAGTGATGTACACAAGATGGTTAACAAAACACTAGCACTGAGCCATAGGCAAATCATCCATTAAGGGGTTCAAACAAGCATGGCAAAAACGAATATGCAAAACAGATTCTAGACTTAGTGAAATTAACACTAGCCTGAAATTTCAGATCACGAAGCCCTCTTCGGAGCAGCAAAACAACATGATACATGATCTGAATATGACAAGTAAGAACATGGAATGGAGCTACTCAACAAGATTAACAAAACACCCAAAGTGACCTAGGGCCAAAAGGGGTTCACAGAATACTCTACCGAGCTCACGAACATAGCTCGAACACAATCAGTTTTCAGACTTAGTGAAAACTGAGACATGCAGAAATTTAACTCACGAAGGCATGTAAACGAGCTCGATTCACTCACTACGGTGCAAGTCATGGCAAGGCAAGCATATATCCAGCAAGAAGACACAAAATGCTAGCTACACATGGCAAGAACAAAGGCATAGCATGCATGGAACACTAACGGTAGCATCGGCAAAATCGCAAACAAGTTGACGATCTGCCCAGATTAACAACGAAGCAAAAGTTGAGCTCGATTGAGTCAACCTAGAGCACTCCACATATGCAAACAAAGACATGGATGGATAGAGCATAACATAAATATCAAAACTCCCTTACTGATCATCCTCAAAAGAGGCACGGATCACTAGGAAACAAGCTGGACATATGGCATCATGAACTAGAATATCCCAGACTTAGTGAAAATCACTAAGTCCCTGAAATCAGCAATCTCAGGTATCTCTCTTTGCAAGCTTGCACAAGACAACACACACATCCTAAAAATGCATGGGTGGCACCTATGGAAAGGAGACAAAATGCTTAACTATTCATCCCAAAGGGGCACAGGCATATCATGCACGGATTAAACATGGCAAAAATGACAAAAGTCTATGATGAACTAACGGATCTGCAATTTAACTCACGAAGCCTCCTTCTAACAGCATTTTGGGCATCAAGATGACCTCAAATGCAAATGATGCAATGGAATGAAATGATGTACATGTCGAGACGTAGATTTTGATATATCATACGCCCAAAACGGAGCTACGGTTGTGGAGATACAAGCAGTCAAAGTTGCATAAAATAATTAGACGGGGGAGGGGAAAGTCAACCCCTAGGGTTTCAAAATTCCAGATCTGAGATCCAGATCGAGGCACGGGAACCGAGGCGGCCGGGGTACTGTAGCTCACCGGAGTCGGAGCTCGCCGGAGACGCGGGCCGCCGGTCGGGGAGGAGGTTGCCGGGGGCGGCGCCGGCGTGGAGGCGGGCGGCGCGGCACGGCGCCGGGGACGGCGAGGCGGCGGCGGCCGGCTCGGACGGGGAGGCGTGCGCCGGCGGCGGAGTTGCGGCGCGGCGGCTGCTCCGGCCGCCGGAGCCGGAAGGGGCGGCGGCGCTGGAGGCGGGGAGGCGCGGGGCGCCTGGGCCCGGGAGGCGGCGCGCGGGGGCCGGGCGCGGGCCAGGCGGGCCGGCGGCGATGCGGTCCCGCCCTGGGGACAGGTGGCGGGCGCTGGGTGGCTGGCGGCGGCGGGCGGACGTTGTCCGGTCGGATCCGGACACGTCCGTCGGTGGGGGGGGGGGTTGATCTGGGTTTTTTTTTCGAGGAGGACGGGGAGGAATCTGAGATTAGGAATGGGGGGGTGTATATATAGGCATAAGTGGAGCTAGGAGATTCCAAATGAGGTACGGTTTTCGCCCACGCGATTGTGATCGAACACTCTAGGACATGGAGCAGAGTTTGGTGGGTTTTGGGACAAATTTGGGGGTGTTGGGCGGCAACACACACGAGGCCTTTTCGGTCCCTCGGTTAACCGTAGGAGTATCAAACGAAGTCCAAATGACCCGAAACTTGACAGGCGGTCTACCGGTAGTAAACCAAGGCCGCATGGCAAGTCTCGGTCCAATCCGGAAATGTTTAATCCCCACACACGAAAGAAAGCTAGAAATGACCACCGGAGGAGAACGAAGCGCCGGAATGCAAAACGGACAACGGGGAAAATGCTCGAATGCATGAGATGAACATGTATGCAAATGCAATGCACGAGATGACATGATATGAGATGCACGAAAAAGAAAACAACACACGGAGACAAAGACCCGAACCCGAGAAATAAATATAACTTAGCGCCGGAAACGGCAAGAGTTGGATACAATTATGGAAAGTATATGTGGGGCGTTACAACACTCCACCACTACGAAAAGATCTCGTCCCGAGATCTAGGACTGAAAGAACTCCGGGTACTCAGAACGGAGGTGATCCTCGCGTTCCCAGGTAGCTTCACGGTCGGAATGGTGTGACCACTTGACTTTGAGAAATTTAATTGACTTGTTGCGAGTTCTGCGTTCAGTCTCTTCAAGAATGGCAACTGGGTGCTCACGGTAAGAGAGATCTTCTTGGAGCTCAATGTCCTCGAAGTTGACGGTGCGTTCAGGCGTCTTGAAGCACTTTCGGAGTTGGGAGACATGGAACACATCATGAAGATTGGCAAAGTTTGAAGGAAGCTCGAGCTGATAGGCGAGGTCGCCTCTCTTGCTGACAATCTTGAAAGGTCCCACGTATCTAGGGGCAAGCTTCCCTTTAATGCCGAAGCGACGAGTACCTTTCATAGGAGAGACGCGGAGGTAAACGTGATCTCCGATCTCGAAAGCCAAATCACGGTGCTTACTATCATAGTAGCTCTTCTGGCGGGATTGGGCTGCTTTGAGGTTATCACGAATGACCTTGCACATTTCTTCTGCCTCTGTGATTAGGTCATTACCCAGCAGCTGGCGTTCACCGGTTTCAGACCAGTTGAGAGGGCTACGGCACTTCCTGCCATACAGAATTTCAAAAGGGGCCTTGCCCGAACTTGCTTGAAAGCTGTTGTTGTATGAGAATTCAGCATAAGGAAGACAGTCCTCCCACTTCATGCCGAAAGATATCACACAAGCCCTGAGCATGTCTTCGAGAATCTGGTTGACACGCTCGACTTGACCGCTTGTTTGAGGATGGAAAGCAGTGCTGAAGCGAATGTTGGTACCCATGGCCTTCTGGAAAGAATCCCAAAACTTGGAGGTAAAGATACTGCCACGGTCTGAAGATATCACTTGAGGAATACCGTGCAGAGAGACAATGTGAGAGGTATAGAGTTCCGCCAATTGAGCTGCAGTGATCGACTCTTTGATAGGCAGAAAGTGAGCCACTTTGGTGAGCTTGTCGATGACAACGAATATAGCATCATTGCCACGCTTGGACTTTGGAAACCCAGTCACGAAGTCCATTTCGATGTGGTCAAACTTCCATTCTGGAATGGCAAGAGGTTGGAGGAGACCTGCTGGCCTTTGGTGTTCTGCCTTCACTCTTCTGCAGACATCACACTCGTTCACGAATTGAGCGATCTCGCGCTTCATTCGAGTCCACCAATAAGCTTGCTTGAGATCCTGATACATCTTCGTACTACCAGGGTGGATGGAGAGGAGAGAGTTGTGAGCCTCGTTCATGATCACTTTACGAAGTTCACCTTTGGGCACGACAATTCGATCCTCGAAGAAGAGAGTGTCCTTGTCATCAAGTCGGTAGCACTTGTACTTGGACTGACTCTTTGCAATACCAATCTTCACCTTTTTCACCATAGCATCAAGAAGCTGGGCTTGGCGAATCTGGTCTTCCAAGGTAGGAGAAACTTGAAGGTTGGCGAGGAAACCTTGAGGAACAATTTGCAGATTAAGCTTGCGGAAAGCTTCACAGAGCTCGGGTTGATAAGGCTTGAGAATCAGACTGTTGCAGTAGGCCTTTCTGCTCAAAGCGTCAGCAATCACATTGGCCTTGCCTGGAGTATACTCAATACTCGGATTATACTCTTGAATCATTTCGACCCATCGAGTTTGCCTTAGGTTGAGATTAGGCTGAGTGAAGATGTACTTGAGACTCTTGTGATCAGTGAAAATGTCCACTTTTCTTCCCAATAGAAGATGTCTCCAAGTCAAAACAGCATGCACAACTGACACCAACTCGAGATCATGAGTGGGGTAGTTCTTCTCATTAGGCTTCAACTGGCGAGATGTATAAGCAACAACTTTCTTCTCTTGCATCAGTACAGCACCTAGACCTTGGAGAGATGCATCACAAAAGACCTCGTACGGCTTGGTTTCATCAGGCGGAGTCAAAACTGGAGCAGTGATCAACTTCTCTTTCAAAGTGTTGAAAGCAATATCACACTCCGGAGACCAAACATACTTGACATGCTTCTGAAGAAGATTTGAGAGAGGCTTGGCGATCTTAGAAAAGTTTTCAACGAATCTTCGGCAGTAACTTGCGAGACCGAGAAAACTGCGGAGTTGCTTCACATTCTGAGGAGGTTCCCAATTCACAATTGCGGACACCTTCTCAGGATTCACGGAAATGCCCTTGGCAGAGATGATATGACCAAGATAAAGAACCTCATCGAGCCAAAATTCACACTTGGAGAACTTGGCATAGAACTGATGTTCCCTGAGCTTGTCAAGAACCAAACGCAAGTGCTTGGCATGATCTTCCTTGTTCTTCGAGAAAACCAGAATGTCGTCGAGATAGACCAAAACGAAGTCATTGGTGTAGGGGTTGAAGATGAAGTTCATCATGCGAGAGAACGTCGGAGGAGCGTTGGCGAGGCCAAAAGACATGACGGTGTATTCATATGAACCAAAGCTTGTTCTGAACGCCGTCTTGGGAATATCTTCTTCACGAATGCGAATCTGGTGATAACCCATACGGAGATCAAGCTTGGAGAATACTTGGGCACCCTTGAGTTGTTCGAACAGCTCATTGATGTTGGGAAGTGGGTATTTGTTCTTGATGGTCTTCTTGTTCACTGGACGATAATCAACACAAAGTCGACTCGATCCATCCTTCTTCTTCACAAAAAGAACACCGCAACCCCACGGAGAAGTACTAGGCCGGATGAGACCCAATCTTTCTTGCTCATCGAGCTGTTTCTTCAACTCCTTCAACTCTTCGGGGCCGAGCTTGTAGGGACGTTTGCACACAGGTTCCGTACCGGGCTCAAGTTCAATAACAAATTCAACCGGCCGGTTTGGAGGCATCCCTGGAAGTTCTTCTGGGAAGACGTCTTGATACTCACAAACAACCGGAATCTGCGAAATAGCATCCAATTCACCCTTCTCATTGAGAGAAAACAACCGGATGGTATTATCCCGAGCGGCAAAGACAATTACATCCTCAGACGAATGAGTCAATTGAATCTGCCTGGCTGCACAATCGAGGTGAGCCTTGTGTTTAGAGAGCCAGTCCATCCCAAGAATAAGATCAATGTCAGAATTACCAAGAACCACCGGAGAAGAGAGAAACTTGTAATCGCCCAATGTGATAGAAACATCGGGAGCAACCAAACTTGAAGTCAGAAGCTTGCCTGGAGATACAACTTGCATGGCTTTGGGCATAATCTCAGTATCAACATTGTGCTTCGATGCAAACGGGCATGACAAGAAAGAATGCGATGCACCAGTATCAAAAAGTACTTTTGCGGGAACATCGTTAACAGGAAGGTTACCCATGATGACATCTGAAGAATCCTCTGCCTGAGCTGCGTTCATCATATTGACCTTGGCATGCTTGGGATTGTGCTTGACCACAGCTGTACTTGCCGACCTGACAGGAGGAGGAGGAGGAAGACGCCTTTGGTTGGTACACTTGTTGGCATAGTGACCCTTCTGTTGGCACTTGTTGCACGTGACCTCTGAAAGCGGACGGTGGTACGGAGCACTCGGCCTTGGAGCTTGAGACGAAGTCTTGTTCTGAAAGCCTGGGTTGGGTGGGTGGGAAGAACCACTGCCACCTTTGCTCTTCTACTGATACGGCTGACGGAACGGAGGAGGAGGAAGCCAATACTTCTGCTGCTTGGCCACTTGAGTAGAGGAAGAAGGCGTAGTGTCTCTGACTCGCTTCCTGGAAGCATCACACCTTAACTGAGCAGCCTCTTGTTTTAGTGCCATGTTGTAGAACTCATCGTATCTCAACGGCTCAAAGAGGACAAGAGCGAGCTGAATTTCTTCACGGAGACCACCCCTGAACTGATAGATCATGCTCTTCTCATCAGGAACATCCTGCTTGGCAAAACGGGCGAGCTTCTGGAACAACTTGTTGTAGTCATAGACAGACAAAGAGTCTTGCTTCAGATTGCGGAATTCTTCACGTTTACTCTCAACCACACTTCGAGGGATGTGATGAGCGCGGAAATCACGACGGAAATCATCCCAAGTGATCAAACGTCCACCTCTGGAATCCTTGTACTGCTGGAACCACTCTGCAGCCTGATCTTTGAGCTGGAAAGAAGCGAACTTGACGAAATCTTCAGGCCTGACGTTGCTGCATTCAAAATGCTTGCCCAGATCCACTAGCCAATCGTCAGCATCGGTAGCCTCAACACAATTGCTGAACATCTTTGGACCATTTGCGAGGAACTGGTTCAGTGTAGCAAAATGGTTCTGATTGCTGACTTGATTCCCTTGACTGCCTTGATTGCGCTCTTGGAGAATTTGCATGATCAACTGTGTATTTGCATTAGTAGCGGCCATCACAGCTTGCCATGCTTCCGGAGGAGGCGGAGGTGGAGGCGGGTCAGGATTCGGAGTCGTGCGCGTTGGAGGAGCCATCCTGAACAGGTTGACCACCATTAGCACATCGATAGACAAATATTGAAGCTGAATCCAACGGGATGAAAATTGCAACATAAAGTCTTCACATCCGAACAAAATGAACGAATGCACTTCTCTTGAAGTGGTCACATATTCCTAAATTGCGAAGCCACGAAGAATCAGGTAGAAGGGGTACAACAACGAGGGATGGAATCAACATATGACGTCGAAGCAAAACGAATGCCACAACTCGAAATAAAACCAAGGGTTGGCTTGCGGAATAAGCCGGAACAAATACATGATAGAAATTTCGTCCGAAGTTTTCGTGGTGGGACCTACACAGGCTCGATCGTACAGCACCATCATGTACAAGGCAGTGCACATGACATACGAAGCGTCCCCGAGTCAGCATAGCCAAGGACTCTTTAAGACACAACGAGACCACTGTAAAATCGACCGTGAATAGGCGAACCACTGGACGTCGAACCCCAATCATATCATACATCTGTCGGAAAGATATCCTAAGGCTACTTGAATTCCCACCTATGAAATTCCCGAAATTTTCCCGGTTATGCAATCAGGTGTTGGGGATACAAGGGAGCATAATATCTCACTCAAGCTAGCAAATCCTACATCCAGCTGTATCCATCCTTCAACACATAACCAAGAAACCTTCGGAAACCATCTACCTCAACCTTCGAAAAGCATCCGTTATACAAGTTATGGCGATACTCCCGAACTCCCGCCCCAGTACTGGGTGGCGTCGAGGTTATCTCACCAACGAACTGCATAAAAGAGATTTTCGATGTCGCGCACATATCTCAAGTATACTAGAATTGCAACGATAAAATTGTGACGACAACACCTCGGAGCTCAACTCCCCGGGACACTGCCACAACCCCTAAAGACAGGAGGCACCAAGAACAATGTTCTCGTCACAAAACCATCGGAACAAAACCAAGATACTCGCGTGATCCTAAATTTTTTTTTTTGTGAAATTTGAGAAGAGAAGAGTCAAAACTCTACGTCAGGATGCCTTACCAGAGCGATGAGGAGACTGGGAAGTAAAAAGAATTCCTAAGCTCTCCGATATATAATTTCTAAGTGACTCAAAACATTTTTCTAGACACAACTCGGCTTCTAAAAACGATCAAGCAATGGGGGCTCCTAAGGTCGGGGAAGGCTCTGATTACCAACTTGTAACGCCCTCGATGCGGCTATAGCTCCCACGTGTCGAGGCACGACTTAGAGACATAACCGCATTGAAAGCAATGTCGCAAGTCAGGCAATCATTACAACATCCCATGTAATACATAATAAAAGGGGGAGATAACATAGTTGGCTTACACTCGCCACGTCACATCAGAGTACATAAATAACATCCATCAAACAAACACTCATGGCCCGACTACGGCGCCGAAATGGAAAAGAACCCAACATGCGACAAGGCCCTGAATCGAACCCCAACTAGGCACCACTACTGATCATCGGGAAAGGGAACATAATAACGCTGAGAGTCCTCGTCGAACTCCCACTTGAGCTCATACTCGTCACCTGGAGCGGAATCACCTGGACTTGCATCTGGAATTATAGTATTTGTGAGCCACAAGGACTCAGCAATCTCGCACCCACGCGATCAAGACTATTTAAGCTTATAGGACAGGATAAGGCAAGTATATGTGGAGCTGCAGCAAGCGACTAGCATATATGGTGGCTAACTTATTCGCAAAGGAGAGCGAGAAGAGGAGGCAAAGCGCGAGCGAGAAACTAGAAGGAACAACCTGCGCAAGCATTACTCCAACACCGTGTCCACTTCCCGGACTCCGCCGAAAAGAGGCCATCACGGTAACACACTCAGTTGATTCATTTTAATTAATTAAGGTTTACGTTGTCTACAACCGGATATTAACAAATTCCCATCTGCCCATAACCGCGGGCACGGCTTTCGAAAGTTCAATCCCTGCAGGGGAGTCCCAACTTAGCCCATGACAAGCTCTCACGGTCAACGAAGGAAAAGACCTCCTCCCAAGACGTTCCGATCAGACTCGGCATCTCGGTAACTCAAGACACTTCGACAGGTTAAAAACAAGACCAGCAACACCGCCCGAATTGTGCCGACAAATCCCGATAGGAGCTGCACATTATCTCGTCTCAGGGCACACTCAGATGAGACATCCTACGAGTAAAAACCAACCCTCAAGTTTCCCCGAGGTGGCCCCGCAGTCTACTCGGTCGGACCAACACTCAGAGAAGCACTCGCCCGGGGGGGGGGTTAAAATAAGATGACCCTCGGGCTCCGGAAATCCAGGGGAAAAGATGCTAGGTGGCAAATGGTAAAACCAATGTTGGGCATTGCTGGAAAAGCTTTAATCAAGGCGAACTATCAAGGGGTTCCCATTATAACCCAACCGCGTAAGGAACGCAAAAATCCGGGAACATAACACCGATATGACGGAAACTAGGGCGGCAAGAGTGGAACAAAACACTAGGCGAGAGGCCGAGCCTTCCACCCTTTACCAAGTATATAGATGCATTAAGATAACATAGCAATATAATGATATCCCAACAAGTAAATAAAAGATGTTCCAACAAGGAACGGCCTCCAATCTTCACCTGCAACTAGCAACGCTATAAGAGGGGCTGAGCAAAGCGGTAACATAGCCAATCAACGGTTTGCTAGGACAAGGTGGGTTAGAGGTTTGACATGGCAATTGGGAGGCTGACAAGCAAAGGTAGGCATCGTAGCATTGGCAAAGCAAGAGCGAGCAAACTAGCATAGCAAAGATAGTAGTGATTTCGAGGGTATGATCATCTTGCCTGCACAGTTGTCAGAGTTGACTGGATCCTCACAAGCAAACTCAACGGGCTCCTCGGTAGCGAACTCGTCTCCCGGCTCTACCCAACAAGACAAACAAGCAACAAGGATACAATCAACCACGTGCAAGACCAAGCAATATGATGAAATGATGACATGCTATGCGGGATGCGATGCGGGATGCAAAATGCAAGATATGACAGGAAATGCATGAACCTGGCCTCAACTTGGAATTCCAAGGGTGCCACTGGATAGAGGGGATGAAATCGCTTGAAAACGATATAAAGATCATTGGAATCGGAGTTACGGTTTGGAAATGGCAAGCGTTTTACGAAACGAACCGATCTGCGATATACAGCAAGTAGGCTCCTAAATGCAACGAAATGAACATGCTACAGCCACCAAACATGAAAACAAAATACATGGCAGTGATGTACACAAGATGGTTAACAAAACACTAGCACTGAGCCATAGGCAAATTCATCCATTAAGAGGTTCAAACAAGCATGGCAAAAATGAATATGCAAAACAGATTCCAGACTTAGTGAAATTAACACTAGCCTGAAATTTCAGATCACGAAGCTCTCTTCTGGAGCAGCAAAACAACATGATAATGACCTGAACATGACAAGTAAGAACATGGAATGGAGCTACTCAACAAGCTTAACAAAACACCCAAAGTGACCTGGGGCCAAAAGGGTTCACAAAATACTCTACCGAGCTCACGAACATAGCTCGAACACAATCAGTTTTCAGACTTAGTGAAAACTGAGACATGCAGAAATTTAACTCACGAAGGCATGTAAACGAGCTCGATGCACTCACTACGGTGCAAGTCATGGCAAGGCAAGCATATATACCAGCAAGAAGACACAATATGGCTAGCTACACATGGCAGGAACAAAGACATAGCCTGCATGGAACACTAACGGTAGCATCGGCAAAATCGCAAACAAGTTGACGATCTGCCCAGATTAACAACGAAGCAAAAGTTGAGCTCGATTGAGTCAACCTAGAGCACTCCACATATGCAAACAAAGACATGGATGGATAGAGCATAACATAAATATCAAAACTCCCTTACTGATCATCCTCAAAAGAGGCACGGATCACTAGGAAACAAGCTGGACATATGGCATCATGAACTAGAATATCCCAGACTTAGTGAAAATCACTAAGTCCCTGAAATCAGCAATCTCAGGTACCTCTCTTCGCAAGCTTGCACAAGACAACACACACATCCTAAAAATGCATGGGTTGCACCTCTGGAAAGGAAACAAAATGCTTAACAATTCATCCCAAAGGGGCACAGGCATATCATGCACGGATTAAACATGGAAAAAATGACAAAAGTCTATGATGAACTAACGGATCTGCAATTTAACTCACGAAGCCTCCTTCTAACAGCATTTTGGGCATCAATATTACCTCAAATGCAAATGATGCAATGGAATGAAATGATGTACATGTCGAGACGAAGATTTTGATATATCATACGCCCAAAACGGAGCTACGGTTGCGGAGATACAAGCAGTCAAAGTTGCATAAAATAATTAGACGGGGGAGGGGAAAGTCAACCCCTAGGGTTTCAAAATTCTAGATCTGAGATCCAGATCGAGGCACGGGAACCGAGGCGGCCGGGGTACTGTAGCTCGCCGGAGTCGGAGCTCGCCGGAGACGCGGGCCGCCGGTCGGGGAGGAGGTTGCCGGGGGCGGCGCCGGCGTGGAGGCGGGCGGCGCGGCGCGGCGCCGGGGACGGCGAGGCGGCGGCGGCCGGCTCGGACGGGGAGGCGTGCGCCGGCGGCGGAGTTGCGGCGCGGCGGCGGCGGCTGCTCCGGCCGCCGGAGCCGGAAGGGGCGGCGGCGCTGGAGGTGGGGAGGCGCGGGGCGCCTGGGCCCGGGAGGCGGCGCGCGGGGGCCGGGCGCGGGCCAGGCGGGCCGGCGGCGATGCGGTCCCGCCCTGGGGATAGGTGGCGGGCGCTGGGTGGCTGGCGGCGGCAGGCGGACGTTGTCCGGTCGGATCCGGACACGTCCGTCGGTGGGGGGGAGGGGTTGATCTGTTTTTTTTCGAGGAGGACGGGGAGGAATCTGAGATTAGGAATGGGGGGGTGTATATATAGGCATAAGTGGAGCTAGGAGAGTCCAAATGAGGTGCGGTTTTCGCCCACGCGATCGTGATCGAACGCTCTAGGACATGGAGCAGAGTTTGGTGGGTTTTGGGACAAATTTGGGGGTGTTGGGCGGCAACACACACGAGGCCTTTTCGGTCCCTCGGTTAACCGTAGGAGTATCAAACGAAGTCCAAATGACCCGAAACTTGACAGGCGGTCTACCGGTAGTAAACCAAGGCCGCATGGCAAGTCTCGGTCCAATCCGTAAATGTTTAATCCCCACACATGAAAGAAAGCTAGAAATGACCACCGGAGGAGAACGAAGCGCCGGAATGCAAAACGGACAACGGGGAAAATGCTCGAATGCATGAGATGAACATGTATGCAAATGCAATGCACGAGATGACATGATATGAGATGCACGAAAAAGAAAACAACACACGGAGACAAAGACCCGAACCCGAGAAATAAATATAACTTAGCGCCGGAAACGGCAAGAGTTGGATACAATTATGGAAAGTATATGTGGGGCGTTACATAACCATAGCATGAAACATATGGATCCAAATCAGCCCCTTACGAAGCAACGCATAAACTAGGGTTTAAGCTTCTGTCACTCTAGCAACCCACTTCCCAATGCCTTTCTCTAGGCCCAAATAATGGTGAAGTGTTATGTAGTCGACGTTCACATAACACCACTAGAGGCTAGACAACATACATCTTATCAAAATATCAAACGAATACCAAATTCACATGACTACTCATAGCAAGACTTCTCCCTTGTCCTCAGGAACGAACGTAATTACTCACAAAGCATATTCATGTTCATAATCAGAGGGGTAATAATATGCATATAGAATCTGAACATATGATCTTCCACCAATTAAACCAACTAGCATCAACTACAAGGAGTAATCAACACTACTAGCAACCTACTAGCACCAATCCCGAACTTTGAGACAAGAATTGGATACAAGAGATGAACTAGGGTTTGGAGATGAGATGGTGCTGGTGAAGATGTTGATGAAGATTGCCCTCTCCCGATGAGAGGAGCATTGGTGATGATGATGGTGATGATTTCCCCCTCCCGGAGGGAAGTTTCCCCGGCAGAACAGCTCTGCCGGAGCTCTAGATTGGATCCGCCAAGATTCCGCCTCGTGGCGGCGGAGTCTCGTCCCAAAAAGTTCCTTCTTCTTTTTTTCTCATCGAAAAACCTCATATAGGAGAAGATGGGCGTCGGAGAGCCACCAGGGGGCCCACTAGGTAGGGGCGCGCCCTAGGGGGGGCCCATCCTCGTGAGCAGGGTGTGGGCCCCTGGCCTTCATCTTTGGCGTGGATTTTTCTTTATTTCTTTTAAGACGTTCTGTGGAGTTTCAGGACTTTTTGGAGTTGCGCAGAATAGATCTCTAATATTTGCTCCTTTTCCAGACCAAAATTCCAGCTGCCGGCATTCTCGATATAAAAGCCATAAGTATTGTGACATAAAGTAAAATAACAGTCCATAATGCGATAAATATCGATATAAAAGCATGATGCAAAATGGACGTATCACGCACCACCGCGCCTTGTGGCCGACCTCGCCGCACAACAAGCATCGGGCCTTGTTCCTGCAGTCTGCGATGCGGTGCCCAGGGGAGAAACACCTGAAGCAACACCCCCGAGCCTTCTTAAAGAGGAGAGCCCGGAAGCGCTCGTCACGCTCTTGAGGAGGAGGACGCGGCAGTGAGTCATGGATGGAACGTCCGCCGGGGCCAACGGCGACCCACTCCCCGCCATCAATGCCGCGGTCCTGCTCTGGCACCGTAATGATGGACTTCAGGCGGGGGATATCTCGGCAGCCTCGTTGGAGCAACGCCCACCCACCACCATCAATGTCGTGGAGGAGGACGCAGGGGACAACAGTGCCTCCCGGTAGGACGCCGGGTCCACGCGCGCAGCGGCATGGGGAGAGGCGGAGGACGGGGAGGCGGGATGGCCCATGGGGGCCATGGTTATTCTTGACGCGCCATTCTTGGGGGTGTCCAAAAGCCACAAGTTGCGGCTAGGAGCTAGGTCTCAAGAGTTCTTAGCTATGTTGTGGGCATCTACATTTGAATCTCTACTCTCAAACTTAAACATAAACTCGGTATTTGTTATAAGCATATTTCTAATCTCTGCAATGATCATTGCATTTGCTCCTTGTGTGCCTTCTACAATCCCTTTGACCACTGCGGACAAATCACACCAATGATCGTCGGTTTAAGATTCAGGTCCAGTGCCAAGCATAAAGCTTCTCCGCTCGCAATCGCCTCAACGCAAGCTAGACCAAAGACGCCTTCCATCACAAGGGCATTTTTTTCCGACAAAGGGTGTTTTTATTGACTCATAATATAGCATCAAGGGGATACAAAACATAATAAGAACACATCCGGCCTTTGCATGACTATGATGCACACAGCCAGCACTAACACACACACACAAAAATCACACTAGCAAAAGCAAAGTCATACAAGACCGAAGTTATGCATAGGTGAAGAAAAAAAAAGGACCATCAGCACCAACCATCTCTTCATAACACAAGGACTACGAGAAGGGTTCTTCAAGTGACGCCTTCAAGAAAGAAACGACGCGCAAGCATCGCCATCACAAGGGCATAACCACCCTGATGGTTGCCTTCATGGTCTTCGAAGAAATCGGAGTATCTCATGAGATAAAATCAGTGAGAATTGGCTCCCTGAACTCTCATTCCTTTTTTTTCACTTAAACTCGGCATTCCCGCTAATCAATCCAAGGACTTTAAATCTTCTCATGCATCAACTCCTATTGCCCATCTCTGATCTCGACGGAAGATGCATAACCATCGCTCGCGTTTGCGCGTTGGCCCATGGGGCTTTCGCGTTCGGACCCGTCGTCGTCTGTCCACCGACTGGCCCGCTTGCTGGTCGCGCGCGTGGCCCATCCCATTGACCCTACTCCGGTGGACCTGTGCTCCCGCTCGCTCTCCTCTCCCGCATCATCATCTGCATGGCCCGGCCATGATGAACCACACGTGCACCGATTAAAAGAGGCGAGCTCCTCTTCCTCCTCCTCTCTCGTCTTTAATTTGAACTCCGTCCGCCCCCATGATGGACGCATGAAACCCAACCGAGCACAATGATGCACGAGCGCAGGTTTCACCACCCCCGCACGCGCGCATAAACGGAGCCCGGAGCTAGGCTTGATTAGGCGCGTGCCCCCGCGGGAAGTCGGTGGGCGATAACCCGTTGGATGCATGCCTGGATGGATGGATGATGATCCATTTTATCCGTGCGGCGCCGCTTTCTTCCCGGTTCCGGAGGGCCCTCGCGTGCATGGCGTTACTGGTTGGCTGATGGCTACGTCCTACTACTACTACTGTAACGAACCACTTGCAGAATCGATCGTCCGTAACCACTGTGCGGAAACCGATGGACGGACGGACGGACGGACGGCAACGTCCATTCTATTTCCATCGGCCGTTGCCGCGGCGCTGTCTCGCTGTTTTATTTTGAGTGCAGACCCCCGTGACCCGTAAGACGACGGTCGGACAGGCTTGATTATGGCATGGTCAGCACGTATACGGGCGTTGCCGTGTACAGCAGTGCACCGTGTGGCGCTGCGCACATTACTACATTATTGATTAGATTAGATCGTTGGATGGCAGACATACTTTGTCCTTACTGTTTCCTGAACTACACAGAAGAGACCTGCATACGCGGCTGATTAACTATTTGTAGAAGGACAAGTTATGGGCCGTGCAATCTCGATATATTGATCGGTGCACCAGGCACATATATATAAGTATAAAGGTGGGCCACAACCTCAACTATACAAAGGAAACATGAGGTGGGCCATACACACAAAATTACACGTACACAATATACTGAACACCCCCCCCCCCCCACGCAGTCGAAGCGGCGCCAGTGACGCAAAGACTGGAACGAAACTCCTCGAAGGTAGAAGTCGGCAGTCCCTTCGTCATCACATCGGCGAACTGTTGTGCAGTCGGCACATGGAGAACCCGAATACGTCCAAGAGCCACCTGCTCGTGCACAAAGTGAATGTCCAGCTCAATGTGTTTAGTCCGGCGATGATGAACGGGGTTGGCAGAGAGGTACACCGCAGAAACGTTGTCGCAGTAGACAACCGTAGCCTGGGAGACGTCGTGATGCAGCTCCTGAAGTAACTGTCGTAGCCAGGTGCACTCGGTAACAGTGTTGGCCACAACTTGGTACTCAGCCTCCGCGCTGGAGCGCGAAACCGTGGGTTGTCGCTTGGACGACCACGAGACGAGTGAAGGACCGAGGTAGACGCAGTAGCCAGAGGTGGACCGACGAGTATCGGGGCAGCCAGGCCAGTCTGCGGCAGAGTAGGCCACCATCTCCAGAGAAGTAGACGCCGTGAGTGTCAATCCGAGGGACATCGTGCCGTGGATGTAACGAAGGATCTGCTTCACGAGAGTCCAATGGGAGTCACGGGGGGCATGCATGTGGAGACACACCTGCTGAATAGCATACTGAAGATCCGGTCTGGTGAGAGTCAAATACTGAAGAGCGCCGACGATAGACCGGTAGAAAGGAGCATCCGACGCAGGCGAGCCCTCAAGAGCAGAGACCTTGGCCTTCGTGTCAACAGAAGTAGCAACAGGATGACAGTTGAGCATGCCAGCACGCTCAAGAAGCTCATGTGCATACTGCTGCTGATGAAGAAAGAAACCATCCGGGCGCCGAGTGACCTCAATGCCAAGGAAATAATGTAGAGCACCCAAGTCCTTAATGGCAAACTCGTCACGCAGCCGGAGAGTAATCTGCTGAAGAAGAGCTGCGGAGGAGGCCGTCAGGATGATGTTATCGACGTAAAGAAGCAAATACGCAGTCGTGTCACCGTGGTGATAGACAAATAGTGAGGCGTCCGAGCGAGTGACGCTAAAGCCCAGTGTCTGAAGAAACCCGGCGATCCGCTGGTACCAGGCGCGGGGTGCCTGCTTGAGCCCGTAAAGAGAGCGGGACAGCAGACACACATGGCCAGGAAGTGAGGCGTCGACGAAACCGATGGGTTGCTCACAATACACCTGCTCCTCAAGATGGCCGTGGAGAAAGGCGTTGGAGACATCCATCTGGTGAACGGGCCAGCCGCGGGACACGGCAAGCTGGAGGACGGTGCGGATCGTGCCCGGTTTTACAACCGGGGCAAACGTCTCAGTGAAGTCCACTCCAGCGCGCTGGCAGAAACCACGGACCACCCAGCGAGCCTTGTAGCGCTCGAGAGTACCATTCGAGCGGGTCTTATGGCGAAAGACCCACTTGCCGGTGATGACGTTGGCGCGAGGAGACCAGGGAACCAGTGTTCAGGTGCGGTTCCGTAGAAGAGCATCGAACTCTTCCTGCATCGCCGCAAGCCAGTGAGGATCACGGGGGGCGGCGCGAACGGACGCGGGAAGAGGCGACGGCTCCGCGGTGGAGGCTGTGAGGACATACTCGTCGCTCGAGTACCGGAGGCTCGGACGATGAACGCCGGTACGAGCCCGTGTAACGGGGCCAGACGGCGCCGTCGGAGCCACCGGCGAGGCAGCCGGCAAGGCGGCCGGCGAGGCGGCCGGTGTCGGGACCGGCGAGGTTGCCGGCGTCGGAGCCAGCGAGGAGGCCGGCGTCAGGGCCGGCGAGGTGGCCGACGTCGGAGCCGGCGAGGAGGTCGGCGTCAAGGCGGCTGAAGAGGCGGCCGAGCCAGCAGCGCCCGACCCCGCGGGGCCCGAGTCGGGGGCGACAGGTGAAGGGGGACGCCAGCTGTGCCGGCAGGGTCGGCCGAGGAGGCCGAGGGGGCCGGCGCCGGCGTGAGGGTGCGAGGACCGCCAAAGCCCAGAGGCGGTCCACGGGCCGAACGAGACCGTCCGCCTGACGTAGTTGTCGAAGAGCCGCCGGTGGCCGGCGGTGACGAGGCGACAGGAGGTACCTGCTGCTGAAACGAAAACACCATCTCATGAAAGTAAATGTGTCAGGAGGTGAAAACACGATGGGAGACGGGATCATAGCAGTGGTAGCCCTTAGTGTTGGGTGGGTAGCCGAGAAAGATGCAGGCGACGAAGCGGGGTGCAAGCTTATGAGGCGCAGTAGCGGCGATGCCAGGGTAGCAAAGGCAGCCGAAGATGCGAAGCCCATCATAAGAGGGGGGTGCACCGAAGAGAAGATGATGAGGTGTAAAGTTCCCGCGAGTACGACATGGGCGGATGTTGATGAGGAGAGAAGCGGTGACGAGAGCGTCAGGCCAAAAGCGCGGAGGCACATTGGCATGAAAGAGAAGAGTCCTAACGCAGTCATTGAGAGTGCGAAGGATGCGCTCAGCGCGACCGTTCTGCTGCGAGGTGTACGGGCAAGTGAGACGAAAAATCGTGCCATGTGTGGTGAGAAGATTACGAACAGCGAGGTTGTCAAACTCCTTCCCGTTGTCTGTCTGCAACGCGAGAATGGGACGACCAAACTGCGTGAGAATATAGGAGTAGAAAGCGGCGAGAGTGGATATAACATCCGACTTGCGGCGCAACGGGAAGGTCCATACATAATGCGAAAAATCATCAAGGATGACAAGATAATAAAGAAAGCCCGTATTACTCGCAACAGGAGAGGTCCAATCATCACTATGAATTAACTCAAATGGGTACGATGCAACAAAAGAAGAAGCCCTAAACGGAAGACGAGCATGTTTGCCGAGGCGACATGCATGACACGAGTGATTCGCGTTCTTATTACACGTGAAAGAAAAACTCCGAAGTATGTGGCGAAGGATGGCAGGATTAGGATGACCCAAGCGAGCATGCCAAAGATCCACTCCGGTGGCGAGAGCGACAGGGGCGGCGGAAGTGGTGGAGGTGACAGAGTGAACCGGGTAGAGCTTGTCGGGGTTGTCACATCGGTGGAGCACCATCCGCGTGTGAGCGTCCTTAACAGAAAAACCATATGCGTCAAATTCAACGGTAACCGGATTTTCACGTGTAAGAGAACGAACAGAAACACGATTTTTAATAAGTTCAGGAGAAACTAGGATGTTAGACATGGATATTGGAGTGGAGTTAGACGGAAAATATGCATGACCAATATGGGTGATAGGAAGAGAAGATCCGTCACCGACGGTGATGCGGTTAGAAGTGTGGACGGGATGGGCGGTGTGGAGGTTACCGGGGTACGCCGCCATGTGAGCGGTGGCGCCGCTGTCCATGTACCAGTCGCCGCCGCCGGTGTAGCTGGACGGTGAAGGAGTGTTGTGGAGAGCCGCCAGAAGGGCCGGGTCCCACGGTGCCGGCGGAAGAGACGGCGCGGCCGTCAGGGGCAGCGGCGGCGGCCCACCTGGCTGCGGCTGCTGGCCGTAGGGCGCCGCATAGGGCTGCGGCGCGGTGTAGAACGCCTGGTGTGACTGTGGCCGGGCGCCGAGAAGTCCCGGGGCAGGGGCCCGAGGTGCCGGCATGGAGTAGGCGTGCACAACGCCGGTCCATGGGTTCTGGCTGGCGTACCACGAGGCCGGCTGAGAAGCCTGCTGCGGTGGGTGGGGTGCTCCTCCCTAAGCGCCTGCGCCCCCTGCTTGCGGCCACCATGATGGCCGCCGCGACGACCCCTCCCCCATTGGCCGCCGGCTGGGGCGGCGGGAAGGGGGCGGCCGGGGCATGCGGGAAGCCTGGCGGGAAGGCGGGCGCCGCCGGCTGTGGCGGCGTCGGGCGCGATGATGGCGGGGCTGAACCCCCGTGGGTGCCGGTGACGAGGGCGGTGTGGGTCGCGCGAGTCCGCGTCACCCGCATCCGGCGCTCCTCCAACTTGAGGTACACGACCACCTTAGCGAAGGTAGATTCCGGGATGAGGGTGAGGTTGGAGGCGGCGTTCCCGAAATCCTCGTTGAGGCCGCCGGAGAGGGTGCTGGTGAGGAGCTCGTCGCCGATCTTTTCCCCGAGATCGCGGAGCTCATCGGCGAGCTTCTTGAGACGCATGCAAAAATCATTGATGGATGAGTCAAGTTGCTGGCACCCGTAAAACTCACCGTCGAGCAGGACCTTGCACTGCAGCCGGTTGTCGGTAAAGAGGCCGTTGAGCTTGGTCCAGACTGCATGGGCATCGTCCTCGTCGTCCACCACGGTGTGGAAGAGGTCGCTGGAGATGGTGAGGTAGAACCAGCGGATGATGGTGGCGTCGAGGATCATCCACCCCTCGTCGTTGATCATGAGCACCGAATCCACAGTGCCGTCCACGTGGCCGTGCAGGAGGTACTCACGGAACACAAGCGAAAAATACCGCTTCCAGACGGAGTAGGACACGGTGGTGTGATCAAACTTGACCGGAACACGCTCATGAATGTTGAGGTCGCGGACGAGAGTGACATCGGGACCGGCGAACGGGTTGGAGACGGTGGTCGAGGAGGAACTCATGGCGCGGGTTAGGGTTTGGGACTCAGCGCGGGCGGAGGAAGACGGGGTGCGGCGGCGCAGGAGGCAGGGTGATGCAGGTGTGGCGCGGGTGGGAGGGGAAGGTGCGGGAGAGGGAGGGCGTAGGCGGAAGCAGGAGTAAGCGGCGGCGGCGGCCTCGGGACGAGGCGGCGGCAGCGGCGGGCTAGTTGGTGGAGAAAGGCGGCGGTGACGGCGACCAGGAGGAGGAGGGCGGCGGCGGCTGGTGGCGCGTAGAGGCGCGGCGGCGGCTGGTGGCGCGTAGAGGCGCCGCGGCGGCGGCGGCTTTAGTGTTTAGGATCGTGCTGTAATAGATACCATATAAAAGAACAAGTTATGGGTTGTGCAATCTCGATATGTTGATCGGTGCATTAGACACGTATATATAAATACAGAGATGGACTACAACCTTAACTATACAAACGAAATATAATGTAAATCCTACACACAAATATACACGTACCCAATATACTCAACCCTATTCCTTCCATGTCGTTCTTGCTGTTTGCCTTCACTGATCATGCGCGGGAGAAGCTCGCCCGTCTGTGCTGTAAGCTGTAAAGTGTCGGCAGGACCAGCACCTGCCGGCAGATAGATAAACGCGCGCAGCTGGGCCAACTTCAACTTGGAGGCAGAGCAGCGGCAGAGTCGCTCGCGCGGTGTTTTTTTTTTCTCTTCTTTTTGCGAAATAACCATAACTTTTTGGATCTAGAGTTTCATATATGACCCTAACACTTGGAAAAGTTCAACAAAATCTTTTGTTCGCGCCTAATTTTTCACAGCATACTGGATCACCGGTTGGAAACATTTTGATAGCAGAACAGATGCTTGGACCTGTATACTACTCCCTTCATTCCTAAATATAAGTTTTTTTAGAGATTTGAATATGGATTACATACGGATGAATATAAACATATTTTAGAGTGTACATTCACTCGTTTCACTCCGTATGTATGTAGTAGTCTATATTAGAATATTTAGAAAGACTTATAGGGCCAGTTCTTTTGGACGATTCTTCCAGAATCGCCCCCCTCCCTAGCTTTTTTCAAAATCGCCACTTTATATATTTTTTACAATCCTATCTAGTTAAGATCTAATTATCTAGGATTGTAAAAAATATATAGAATGGTGATTCTGGAAGAAGCTGGGGAGGGGGACGATTCTGGGAGAATCGCCGAAAAGAACTGGCCCATATTTAGGAACGAAGGGAGTAGTCTGATTTTGCCACACAAGAAGTCTCCAGTCAGTGACAGTGACACCTATCAAGAACACCAGGTATGTGTTTACTAGCCCCTTCATATTTGGGTCATTTAACCATGATTTTAACTAATAAAATATAAGATACATATAATAAAAATAATACTAGCATTGAAAACTACATTTGAATCCAACAATATTTTGTTGCGGCATACATTAACAAATATGTTGTTAAACTTGGCCTAGAATACAATGAGTATTAATAAACCCTTGGCATCTGCATTATAACAAAGTTTCAAGCATATTCAACCCAGACGCAAGTAATACTAGTATCAACAAAGTTTCAAGCATATTCAAACCCTCCTCATCAACCCAGACGCAAGTAATACTAGTATCTCGCACATTCAAACAAAGTTTTTTATGTGAAAAAAAGGAAAGACCCTTGGCATCTGCATTATCGAGTGATGCACGCAACCACTTGGCATACTCGCACGAGGTAGAGATAGGTCCCGGCAGCCAGAGACTTGGGCCTAGGCTAGGCATGGAGAAGAGTTCTTCGCTAAACCTGAATGATATTAAGCTTGACCCCACATGTTTTCTCTTCTCCCTCTTGTCTACCACAGATGACAGTAGACATGTATAAATCCTATCTCCGCTACTGCACATATCTAATTTTATTTTTTTGCATGGCTGCACATATCTAAATTGACGAGGACGAATTCCTGGAGTATATGTGTGTTTTTCTTCAAGTTGTAGTACTTATATTAGATAAGTCGTTCCCCAGCAACGACTGTATCTCTCTCCCTTTCCTTTTGACGACGTCCGGGTTGATGGAGGCCCTTTCGTCTCTACTTTTTTACCTGCCGGCCGGCCGGCCGGTTGCCGCGCGCGCCTCGCCGAGAGAGAGCTTTCCTCCTCTTTCGCTCACCGTCTTTCACCGCTATGCAAGTATGCATGCGACTGCAGCCGGTCCCATTCCATCCATGGCACCCTTTGGCCAGGCCCCATCTTTGCCAGCTTCTCCTCAACTAAATTGGTGTCCACATCCCAGCTATCCAGCAGCATCTACTGTAGCCAGACACCAACGTCGTTGCAGAGTTTCTTTCCATGAGCAACCGCCGGAAAGCCAACAATCAAGAAAATCTCACCATCTCCCGTTCTACTGTGTACTAGCAGTAGCATAGTTCACCTAGGGCTACATGCATCCGAATCTCTGCGATGTTTCCAGCACTGCACTGCTAGTACTCCCTCTGTTCATTTTTATAAGGCTTTGTAGATGTTTCAGACAATGTGCAAAACAGCACAATTTCACTTGTCTGAAACGACTTATAAAAGTGAACGGAGGGAGTAGCTAATTTAACAAATCCAACTGGCTTCCGGTACACCAAACGGCTCCTGTAAGCTGCAAACGGAACGCACGCATCATGCATGACCATGCACGTAATAATGAATGGGTTAGCTGAAGCTCCGACGAGACGCCTGACGAGGGAAGGCATGCGATGCGATGCGCAGCGCAGTGGTTGCGGTGGTTGCGGGCCTATTAATTGTTTCTACTCAAAAATGGGCCAAGGGTGGCAGCAACACCCCAACCTAATCCCCAGCTGCTCGCCCTGCCCCCCGCCCACGCCCACGCCCACCTAATCATGCACACTCTTTCTCCCATACTCGATCCATTTTATTTCCCCCCTGAGATTTTTTCTGTCTGGATCATGGTTTGCTCATATTGATTTCCTTCTTGTTCCATAAACTAAGAAAGATGATGATTACAATTTTTTCCTTTTCTAAAAAATAGGTCATCATGTCACTGAATTTCGAAATATATACTACATCACACTAGTGAGATTGGGTGCCGGTCGCTGTCCATGTTGCAGCTGCTGTGCCGTCACAAAAACCTCTCCCTACAGACATCTTAATCCTATCATTGCGTCCACTTCGCCATGACATCCCACTGTGTGTAGCCGTTCGCCTTTCTCTGTTCTTTTAATGGAGGAATCGGCAGGGGGGGAGGGAGACACACTGATAGGCGCCACTGCTCCTCCATTTTCTCTTCTTTTCTTCTTCCTCCTCGCTCCCTTTTAACCTCTGCTTTTCCCTTGAGTTTTACCATCCTTTCACTGCACCGTATCTTCCTGCAGGCTGCATTTGCTTTCCCTTTGCTTCTTTGGCCTCCGTGGGTCAGCTCACCTCGCCCTTTGGCTAATCCTTAGCTGCTCCTCTCGTTGAGTCTTAAATACCATCTCCTATAACGTACATATGGCTCATGATTATCTCCCTATGCCTATATACAACTGCCGGCATTAGTGCGTCCTCTGCTCATCATTTCTGTTGAGCTGAGCTCCATTGGCTCTTGCTTGTCTCTAGTACCGTTGTCGAGCAAAACTCTGCATTTTCCTTCCAATTTTTCTTCCCTTCCCTTTGCCTTCTCTGTCTGGTGGAGCTGGGAGAGGTAGAGAAGGTTTTCTCATCACCCGGACCAGGCTGATCAATCATAGCCTCCTTAAGTTCTTCTGTTTCCATTGGCGGCTTGTAGTACACAGCAGTAACTCATGATGTACGAGCTTGGTAAGTTCATTAGCCGAGTGATTAGATGACTTTGTCCTTCTCTCCAGCTAGCTATGGAGAACTGGATACTGATTGCAGTACGTGCTTTGGCCTCGATGGTTGGCAGGTTCTTGGTGACTCAAGCACGGGCTAAGCAGAAGCAGCAACCAAGGAGAAGCAGAACTCAGCATTAGCCATGGAGACACCAAAGGTTGGCCACTCGTCTTCTCGCCTGCAACACCGCCACACCCGAAGGTTAGTATACGCAGTTCCACCAATCTTTTCAGCATGGTGATCATCAAATTTGTTCTTCTAGCAGTTCTCCAGGGTAAGCTCTTTCTTTCGGCGAGATGATAACTGGTATTCCCTCCGTAAACTGATATAAGAGCGTTTAGATTACTAATTTAGTATTCTAAACGCTCTTATATTAGTTTACGGAGGGAGTAAAAAGGTATAAAGAGCAGTTTTGACAGAGCATGCATATATGCAGGACAATTCTAGCCGTTTTGATCAATATTTACGTATATTTTTTGCCAATCTTACACGGTTGTATCAGCATCATAATATTACCGAAGCCGTGCCGTAGCAGCGCTGATGTTTTCCCCTTCTTTTCTGAATGTAAAGGGGAATACCAATGTTGACAGTTGTACTTGCACATCATTTTCCAGCACCGTGTATGTTTCCTAATGTTCTTGCAGTCTTGCTAGTCCTTTTGACCAAAAGAACATTTGATTTTTCTTTTTCTTCTTTTTCAAATGACAGAACATTATATATTTCAATACAAAAGATATCCAGTTTTTGCATTTATTTAATTCTCTCTTTTTTGGACAAACAGTTACTTTAAATGAATATGTGCCTGACTAAGCATTTTCTAACTTCATTTCTTATATTTTCAGTGTTGCAAGCACACATGGAAATCTATCGGACATAACACCGCGATTCTCGTATAACAAACCTGTGGGTAATCTAGGCTCCCCTTTTGTTTTTGCTCTTACTGATGAATTTTATATGTTGTACTATTGTACATAAAAATAGTAATGCTACTACTCTTCAGATTCTACTTTCTTACTGAGTTTCTTTCTCCTTCATGCTTTAATGATCGTGCAGACAACCAATCAGGATAATATTCCCCATAGAAGATATTCACTCAACCTAGCAGAGCAGTTTCAAGACCACCCCATGATTACTACAGCAGAACCAAATGAAAAGGCTATGTCGAAGGTTTGTTCCAGATACAAATAAACTATTTCATGATCTCAACGGCCTAATCGTTTCCAAAAGCTGAAGTAAAGCTGTTCAATGCAGGTCTTGTATCAATACTTTATAAAGCTATCATCATCTTACCTTTTCTCACTACCTTAAGTTTATCACCTTTAGCAACAAAATGATGTTTGTCATATCTAGGGAGTTGTAACCAAGGCCATGAGCCATGATTATGCTCTCTTTTCCCCCCTTTAAATTGCCTATCTTCTATACTCAGGAACAGTATGTCAGCTTTCAACTTTAAATAGTACAGAAGAAAATTAATAATAAGTTAATTATACATGCTTGCTATGCTGCCTTTTAACCAAGTTATGATTGTTCTTGTGGGGAATGCAGCCCGTTGCAGAATTGGTTTGGGAGATAGCAGCCCTTGAGGAGGAAGTCGTACGCAGGGAACTGCATTTGCTTTCGCTCTACAGGGCGACATTTGATCAATACCTGGGCATCTCCCCTCGTGTTTCTGGTCAGGTACACACTCTGCCTGCCACCTTCGAAGGATTTCAATGTTGGGACTTTATACTGCATAGAAATTCAGATAGCAGACCGTGTACTAAGGCTATAAAGTTTATGGTCAGATGGGTCAAGAAACGCACCGTCAAGGCAGCAGAAAGAAAGCCGATGAAGGTGCTCTCCGGTTGAGAGATATCAAGGAGTCAGCATCCTACAACCTGCCAACAGTTTCAGATCGTAGACATGTATGGACGGTTTTTCTTCTTCGTTCATTCATTATTTACCATCAAAGCTAGTCAGCTTAATCCCCCAAACTCATGCCAATGTTATCTAAATATTTTTCTTTCTTTCTTTGAGAATACAAGCTTTAGCTTTTTCTAATGAAACCTCCCAAAGTGAGATGATCTGATGCAGCTTTCATATCATTGAAGTATTCACAGGGACTGCCAAGATCAACTTCAGGGCATTCTAGTCTTGCAAATTTCTTGAGTGCTTCTATTGCAGAATATGTGCCCAGGATTGCATGCAAGCTTTCCGAGGACATTCTAAGATGCATTTCTGCGGTGTACTGCAAACTCGCGAGCAGCCCATCACAGGATGTTGATTCCGAGACTTTGTCAACTCCTTCCTTCTCTTCTGCATCGAGTACCTTTTCTCTAAAGCACCGTGTCGATAGTTGGAGCCCCCGACTCAGCTGCAACGTTGACGCAAGCTCTGACAAATATGGTACATTGAGTGAGAATAATGACCAGTACAGTGGGATGATAATTTTTCCAAGGATAAATATTGATGCAGACAAGTTCGACTATGCCTCTAAAATGCTTGAAACTATCAGGTAAGCAACTCTGAAAATGAATATGCAAAACAATAAACCACTCTTCCATCTCAACATCGCATTTTGTCTTGGTCTCAGAGCATTGATAAAGCGGCTTGAGAAAATCGACCCTACAAAGATGGCACATGAGGAGCAGCTCTGTTTTTGGATCAACATCCACAACGCTTTAGTGATGCATGTATGTTCAATATAGATAAAAACTCTTACTTTAAATGTGTTCATGTTAACCTCAAAATATATTCATGTCTAACCCGCAGAGGCTTCTTAAATATGACAGGCTTTTATGGCTTATGGACTTCAGGACAAACGCATGAAAAGTTCAGACATGATTCTGAAGGTACATATACAATTATCGAAATTTGAATGACTATATTGTCATCACTAGTCATATTTGAACTTAACTTTACTTGAGAAATATGTTTGTCAGGCTGCATATGACGTGGGCGGGCATTCAGTAAACTCTCAGATTATTCAGAACTCAATTCTTGGATGTCAATCCCATCGTCCTTCCCTGGTATGGCATGCACCTGCATTGCAGTTTCCATTAGCAGTACAAACACAATCAAATTTTAAAAGGAAAGGCGCTAACAAATTAATGGTCATACAGTGGGTTCGCACGCTATTTACTCCCACGAAGAAATCAGCATCAGGAAGCTCCACACATCCATATGCTCTTCATCAGCCAGAGCCGCTTGCTCACTTTAGTCTTTCAACTGGAGCATTTTCAGATCCACCTGTAAGTTTTACAGCTAATGCTGACATTTTAACTGCAAAATGACCACATTATTCTTACTGTAAGAAATCTCTGCATTTAACTGTAAAGTGATCACATTATTCTTACTGTACAAAATCTATGCAGGTAAGGTTGTACACAGCCAAGAAATTGTACCATCAACTGGATCAAGCTAAGACTGAGTTTATTAGAGCTAATGTCATGGTCAGGAAGCATATCATCTTTCTTCCCAAAATTCTCCACTACTATGCAAAGGATGCTACACTGGAGTTGCCTGATCTGATTGAGATGGTATGCAAGAGTATGCCTGAAGCACAGCAAAAAGAAATAAATAAATGTCTTAGGAGGAGGATAGATAAGTGTGTTGAATGGTTGCCCTATAAGTCTTCTTTCAGATACACTGTACACAGAAATTTGGCTGAGTAGGCACTGTATTTTGCTTTCCCAAATTGTGCTTGTAAGTAATGAACTGGAAATCATTAACTGGTGTGTGTGTGTGTGTGTGTGTGTGTGTGTGTGTGTGTGTGCGTAACTGTGTAATTAGGTGACTGTGATAGTATTTTAGGGGAGTAAAATTATGCATTTGAAATGAATAGAACATGACAGCTGGAAAATTCACACGCTTTCCTTGGAAGAAATATGAAAAATACATACTCAAGCCACTTGTTGAAAGAGGCAGTTGCACTGAACATTCGGAAAACATCTAGTTAAAGCAAAATGCTTGGATTCTCAATGCCCAAAATGTTCAAGAAACAACACGGCCAATGGTACAAAAATAAAACATTCACCTGAATATAAAACATGCTACATGGGAACTGAAGAGACAAGAAGACCAGGCCCTAAGCTACTGGGATCAAACCAAATTTCATGGCAAACTTCTTCTGATTACAGTCGAGCATCTCACTGAGACTGCACCTTGAATTCATCTGCTTGAGTATCTTGTGACGGTACTCCAGGCTCCTCTTGAGACCATGGTGAAAGAATTGGGGGTAATCTACCACCTCGCCCTTGTCCCGCCCCATTTCTTCAACCAGGAACTTCACCCTTGGCTCCAAGCAATGCTTGATACTCTTGATGAGAACAGGAGGGTATCCAGCCACCAATTTCATGATCTGATCCTTGCTGAATCCAGCGCTCTGCAGGAACACCAAATTGGGCCGCAGAGTCTTGTCGACGTCTCGTGACAGTATGCTAGGGAAATTCATGATGACCCTCTGGAGATATGACCCCTGCAACCCGACTGCGGACTTGAGGAACTCGGCAGTAGGGCGCAGCCTTTTATCGATGCTGTATCCCATGATGTATGGCTCCTTGGTCAGGATCTTGCCGATCATGACCTCCCTGTCGATGCCAAGGCCGACGAGGAAGTCGACCGTCTGGGAGAACTTGGCCTGGATGCTGTAGCTGATGAGGCGCGGGTTGACCATGAGCAGCTTGGCAAGCTGCTTCTCGGAGATGGCCAGCGTCTGGAAGAAGGCGAGGAGAGGGCAGAGCTTCTCCTCCACGCTGTGGAACAGTATCGGCGGGAACTTGACGATGGCCTGCGCGATCTCCCCGGGCTTGGCCTGCAGCGTGGTGAGGCACTGGACCGTGGGGACGAGCTTGTCATTGACGGACATGGTGAGCACCTTGGGGCACTTGGTCACCACATACCGCAGCTTCCGCTGCTCGATCTTGACGTCGTTGAGGAGGTAGTCCCAGACCCCGGAGGCCTCGCCAGCGTCGAGGTTCGGCAGGTTCCTGCACCGCTTCGACATGCGCCCGATGGCCTCCTCGTCGAACCCTTTCTCCCTGAGCCACTGCGTCAGGCTCTTCTTGGCATCGCCGCCAACGCTGGCCATTGCAGGGCTAATCTCTGCACGACAACTGAAATGCGATGAAGCATCATACATATAATGCCAGGTTATCAGTTTGGAATCCTGGTGCACTCATTCAGCTAAGAAACATGGCAGTGAAGCAATTCGTCGAACACCGACGGTGCAGGTGACTAACTAAGGACATCGAATCAAACAAGAAGGTTCAGTTGGTTCATATATATCATCATATGCACACATTGATCTGATGGTACGTACGAAAAAGGCGTAATCCGTGGCAGTGCTAAAGGGGGAGCGGTCGTAAAACCATGGACATTGCTGTTGACGGATGGTTTCTCTTTCCCCCCAAAATCTACAGCATGGTGGAAATTGGGTGCTACCATAATCGGACATAGCGGAGGGCGATAATCGATGAGAATATAACCCACCTTGTCGATCCAGATCGAGGCGGGATGTAGAAGAAGACAGAGATGTGAAGTGTGACCGCGGAAGAGGAGGATAAGAGAGGATGAGGAAGCCCTGCCTGAGCCTGGACTGGAGCGAGTGCGCTAGAAGTCTAAAAATGGCTTATCTTGCGCTTTGCATCAATCGACGGCATGTGTGATTTGGATTTAACCAGTTTGGGCCGAGGAGCTCTTCCACGTTCCCTGGGCCGGCCCAATGGCGAGATACTGTAGCTACCTGTCTACTGTAGTTGTGTCTAAAAAAACCTGTCTACTGTAGTCTATAGCGAGTGTTTTCTTTTTCCTAAAACATGGGAGGAAATATATTTTTGGAATAAAACATTTTCTTAAATTTGAGAACATTTTTAAAGTGTTTATGAATATTATTTAAACACACACTTTTAGAAAATGAATGTTTTTAAAAAGTAAAGTGCAAGAAATCATCGTCGGAGCAAAGCCCTTGTTCCAGCCGGGTTTGACTGAGAAATATCGCTGTCAGGGACAAATGTTGCGCCCGAAAAAGTTGAGGGATGAAAGCCGCACTTAACGACAAGTTTTTAGGGTTTGCTCCGACGACAATTACTCTCCACCGGTGTTTTGATGTCTTCCTCTTCAGGGCTGCAGTCGGCCTACATGAGCGAGACACCGAGATGACACCCTTTAATGGCAGCGACCACCGGTCCACCGCCACCGGCAAAACAGAGGTCGACGGTGACAAAGGTATGGTCTACGGGGTCCACAAGGCTTCCCCGAGCATGGGCATAGGCTCGGCGGCAAAAATGGTGTTGACGTTTGCTAAACATTGTCCTGGAAGCGAAGTCCCTGTTCTAGACCACTTTGACCATGAGCTAAAAGGATGAAACATGGCACGTAATGCAACATGGAGTACATTTCATTTCCTTGTCGTTCATGACTGTCTGCAGAGTGGCAAGGGAACACCCAAAGCAGAAATAAAGACAAGAAAGGGAACGCATTCTTCTCATGTGTTAGTAATAACTGAAATGCTTCTAGAGCAGGCACCACGGCCTCATATTCTTCCCTCCGGCGGATCGATCCTGTCCGCTCATCCGCATCACGCGGCGCCCTCGCGCAGATAGCCATGCGCCTTGAGCGACTCCACCGAGTCGTCGAACATCTCCTCCACGCCTCTGAACTCAAGCCCCAGCTTCCGGATCTTTGACGTGTTGTAGCCGTACGTCTGCTCCCCGTAAATGTTCGGTAAACTGCACACAAATTTTCAGAATGGTGATATATGCTAACAAACTAAGGCTGGCAGTGTTCAGATGATCAACAGCGATGATGATGTATATATGCTTCCGGCGTGGTGGCCGGTGACTGACCTCTTCGGGATGGGGAACGACGGGAACCGTTTCGCGAGCAAGGCGACCAGCTCGTTGCTATCCAGAACCGCCGAGTTGCAGATGTACCTCCCCTTGGCGTCGGCGGTTTCGTAGACCAGGATGTGGCAGCTCGCGACGTCGTCGATGTGGACGTACCCCATCCTCCCGAAGATGGTGAACTTCTCCGTCTCCCCTGCGATATGGTTCAGTTTAGGGCCTTGAGTGTGTGATGCATAGGGTAGCAGCATAACTTCAGGCTGGCACCCCCAAGACATGAACAAATCAGACCAGCAGAAATGCTAACATATACCTTTAAACAAGCCAAGGACATCTGAGGCGGTGGGGCCTAACACAGGGGAGAGGTTAGGGCCGATGACGAACGTCGGAAGAACGGCCACGAGGTCGATGTTGTTCTCCTTGGCGAACTCCCAGGCTGATTTCTCAGCGAGGATCTTCGCAACAGCGTACCATATCTGCCAAGCACGTCGAGAAGAAAACCAACCCACTCTTTCTTCAGGGAAATGTTTGGAAAGAAAGATGCATCGGCATAAAAACGAAGCATCGTATTCATTTACCTGGATGCTTTCGCAGAACTCCACGGAGCTCCATGATGTTTCATCCAGCAGCACGTTGGGAGGGAATTCAGCTTCATCTCTCAGCCTCACAGTCGACGACGAAGACGTGAGGACAACCCTTTTGAGGAATGGATTCTTCTTGCAGGATCTCAGCACGTTTAGAGTGCCGTTTATCGCCGAATCAAGCATTTCTTCCTGCGATTGAAGTGGAATCACATGTCTACCAATTAAGACCCACCACCACAGGACATCTTTACCTTCCAAAATTGGGAAAAAAAGAAGATGGGCAGTGAAGTGATCATAGTTAGTATAGCATGCCTTGGAATCAGCGTTAGTGATGATAGGCGATGCGGTGTGGAAGACGCCCTCACAGGCCATCACGGCATCGTCGAAGCTCCCTTCTTCCAAGAGGTCAGCCCTGACAAGCTCCAGCCCCTCCTTAGCACCTGCTAAGTTCCAGAGGTGTGCTACCTTCTTCTGATTGCCTATCCAATTAGGAAATAAAATATGTCCGTCACATTGCTATCACTTTCAACAATTGCGCATTATCAATAAGAAACAAGAACGGGTTCCATCATTAGCAGCAACGAGAGGAATAAGAGAGTGGATCATTAGAGTGAGAGGAGAAGGACCTGGGTCTCTGACTGTCCCTAGAACATGATAACCTGACTCGAGAAGTCGCTTGACAAGCCAAGAGGCAACAAAGCCAGAGGCTCCAGTGACACACACCTTGCCCTTGGAAGTATTCGCCATTCTCTGAAGCTGGAAGTGCTCATGAAATTTGACACATCAACTTATATATGCAACATGAAGTATCTATTGTACAAGTAGAACAAGCAGAAAGACATACTGGTATGTCACCCCCTTTTGGTGATTCTGTTCGGCAGGTAGAGAGTAGGTTAGGAGGTTCACAGCTTCCACGCTCCAGTGCTTGGTCATAGTACATTACACAAGATCGCATTTTAAAAGCCCAGGAAAACCTGCTGTCAAAAATATATTAAAAGACACACCAGAAACCAGTCTACTGAGGTACAGCTTTACCAAAAGTCTTGCCAAAAAGAATACACATCCACTGATTTATTTGTAAGTTGTAACAGTTTGCTCATCCAATTTCTGCAAGATGTGATGGCAAAGCAGAAGAAGCTTTATTCATGGATATATTATTCTGATTACATTTTGACTGATAACCCGTCGCTGTAAATTCAATCAGAAACCAGCACAACAAAAGAATTACAGTCTTAATGTACACAAAAATGAGGGAGGAAAAAAATTCCTCAGAGTTCAGAGTATGCAAAACAGGTGGTATACACTCAATTTACACTACTCCTGTTTGGAGTAGATCCCAGATGCCGATAGCTTAGAGGAACAATGAGGTAGGCATATTCGCCGGGAGGAGGGTTCTGCTACGGGGCAAAACTTTACCAAGTGTATCAAAGCACAGCCATGTCTAAAAGTCCACTATCCAATTCATGTCTCAGGGGAGAGGCCAAAAGAAGATGCCATCTCTGCCAAGTGCTGCCATGTTGAATTCGTTATGAATGCTATAGGAACTACAGGCTGAAATATATATTCGTCACTATCCGGTTGGAGGTTATACAATGTTTTGAGTTCCAGCGCTTTAGATTCCGCGGCTTCAGCTTCTTTGCGTAATATCTCCACTTCCTCACCGTCATCCGTTTCAGTTGCAGCAGTCAATTCTGCTCTAGCAGCGGAGGAGTCCAGACGGAGCCTTTTGTAACTTGCCATGGCTGACTCTTGTTCTTTGAGCACAATAAGCCCTTCGCATTCCTGTATCTTGTCAGTGGTTGCTGTGATATCCTTTTCTATAACCTCCAGATCAGTACCAGCTTTCTCCAATTTAGCACGCAGTTCTTCCTTCTCAGAATTCAGTGCTTTTGCCTCTGCGGCTATTCTCCCTGCTTCCTTAAAGTTCCTTGCAGCAGCAGCAACCTTCTTTTCAGCCTCTAGTTCAGGGCCTCTTTTGTCAATAAAGCTCAGCTTCTGCTTACATGTAGCCATCTCTTGCTGTATGCCTGCTCTCTTTGAAGATATCTCCTGCAGACCCATCAATTAAGAAATATTCAGAATGAGGATCTTATCAGCACTGAAAAATATCTCAGTATATACCCAATGTTCTTTATCAGCAAAAAGAAATCATTTAAAGAATAGATGTTGTACCTGAAGACTAGTTCTAGCATCAGTTGTTTGTTGCCTGAGCATTTGGATGTCTTGCGAAATTTCCTCCTCCATTTTTAATAACCCAATTCTATCCTGCCTTGACTTCAAGATTGATAATGCAAGCTTCCTTCTGATTTCAACTGATTGTTGGCAAGCTTTTGCTTCGGAAGAACAAGCATTGATGATTTCCCGTAAGTCTGAGTCTTTCTGCTCTGCTGAAGAGATGCAGTTGACGATTTCATTCTTTTTTAAGACAAGTGCCTCGGTATCTTGATCAATTTTAGTTTGGGATTCCTGCAAGGAATTGATCTTCATGTCAATATCTGACTGGGAGCCATGAAATCTGGAGACCACTGCACTGATCCTTTCTTGAACCTCCTGGATCTGAGCATTGTTTTCAGCTATCTCTGCTTCTTTCAATCTCACCAACTCCAGCAGCTCAGCTAATTCCACTGTGAGGGTATCTCCCTTCTTACTTAGCATGTCCTTTTCTCTCTTATCGTCTTTAATCAAATGCTCTACTGAACCTTCTAACCCTGAACGTGCTGCTAAAACCAATTCTGTTTCAACCTCCATCTCTAGCTTCTTTATTTGTAGTAACTCCATTGATGTTTGCCACCCTTCTATTTCTTTCGAGGACATTTCTTCTGCTTGTTTGCTTACGGAATCAGCATGCTCTGTGGCATCCTAAGAAAGACAGAGATTGAATGTTAATGAGCTAGAAGAACAGAAACTGAAATGTAGCGAATCCTTAAGAGGTTCATAATTAGTTGTTGCCAAAAATTCTAGCAACATAGATTACTATATCTATTTAACTGTCACTGTATTCAGGTAGATATAAGATAGTTGCCAGTAAGTTTCATAAGGGGAATACCATTCCCTGGCTCTGGTAAACATGGACACTGGTGTCCTTTCGTGATCATATAGAACTGATCAAATTGATTCGTTTGGACTAGTCCAAAACTTCAAATCATCCTTCTCTTTCACGACTATCTTGCTGTTCGAACCTTTCAGTACCTTTTAGATACTTATCATATTGGATTATTATGCCAATGGATCTTGTTGGAAGCGATGGCAGCCATCAACACAATGCAATGCATGTATTACGATATCATCAAATCAAATATTATATTGTATCCAATAAAAAAGTATAAGCATTGTCAGATAGTTAACATGAAAACATGTTTGAGTAGCTCTCTAGAAATACTAGGTTTGATGCAATGAAAGCCTATCTATTTCAAAGTTATGGTTATTTAAAAGGATGCCTGAATTCAAGGAGTACATCTTTCATCGACATTACAGTTTTATGCAAGGTGAGGAAAAGAACGCACAGCTGATTTACCTTTGCAAACTGCTCGAGAAGGGCAGCAGCTTCCTCCTCCACGGCTATGCGGGACTCAAGCACATCCTGCAACTCCAAATCCACCGAATCATAATCAAGCTCCGCATCACGCAGCGCAGTCAACAACCGATCTTTGTCCTTCTCCAGAGCGGCAAGGGATTCACTGATCCTCTCGGCCCTCTCAAAGTCCTCGGCCTCGCACGCCTCCTCCAGCTCCCTCTCCAAATCCTTGTGCTTGGATGCCGCGGAACCGACGTCCTCCGCAACCTTCCTCTGCCTACCTGCCAGCTGCCTCCTCTTGGCTGCCACGGCTGCAGCTCTCTGCTGGACTGAATCAAGCTTGCCAGATATCTGAGATCTAAGCAGAGCCAACCTCTCCTCGATCCCCACTACTGCAACTCCAGCCTCTTCAGCATCCTTGACACCATCTTCTTCTTTCGCCTCCTGTTTCGCATCCAAAGAACTGATGCTGACTGCATCCAGAGAATTGGCATCCGGATCCACCACAGCTGCATCTCTCTCATCGTCATTGCCTGGCTGGTCAAGGTACTGGACGGGGATAGGGGGAGCAGCGTCATATGTAGAAGCATCGGAGAGGCTACTACTACTACTCGTAGTACGAAGTATAGTAGCCGTAGCAGCAGCGGCGGCGGGGGCGGGGGCGGCGGCGGTGTTAGCGATTGGCACGGTAGGCGGCAGAGTGGGGGCGGTTTGAGGCGAGCGGCCGTACCCGATGCGCACGGCCCTCTTCTTCTTCCGGAGCGACGAGGAGGACGGCTGGCGCGAGAGGGCAGCGGCGGCGGGGGTAGGCGTGACCGGCGAGGGGGGGCGGTGGTTCTGATCTTGGGCTTGGGGTTGGGGGTGCTGGTCCTGGTCTAGTGGAGGCTGAGGGGCGAGCAGGGTGAGATCGGAGAAGAGGTCCTCGTCCAGAGGCTGGGAGGCGGCGCTGGACTCAGCGTCGGAGGCGGAGGCGGATGCGGCGGCGGGAGAGGGCGTGGGCGGCTTGGGGGGTTCGGGTGCCTCCTCGGCCTCGGCGGCTGCGGGGTCAGCGGGGGCGAAGAGGACCATGCCCTCGAAGAGCGAGTCGCCGCCGTCGCCCCACCCGCCGTCCTGCGACGCCATCGGCTCGGCGGCGAGCTCTCCGGGAATCTGCTGCGGCTGACGGGACGCGGGAGGGGGAGGACGCGGAGTGGACCTGTGCGTTAACGGGTGCTGCTCTAGACTCGACTCTAGCGGATCATAATACTCTGCTTTGGCTCCGATGCGGGGGAAACTCGGGTTGAACTTTTGTCGCGTGCGAGAAGATTAGACGAAGAAGCCAGCTGATTGCATGATCCTCCCCCCACACGGCAATCCATGTGCCGAGGCTCGACTCGAACCGCAAAGTGTGTCATCATCCTTATCAAGAAACCATAAACAACATCCTTCAAGAAACTAGTCATAAACAACCACATGGCACATGTGATAAGCAATTCAAACTTGATGAAAAATCAGAGACAAAAATACACGCGTTTTCAATATCTGTCCGTCCCTCGGGAGGATTGGAGCAGCGTGTGATTCATTAGAAAGAAAATATAACACTGAAGATAACACGACTTTACATCGTCAATGAAGATGTGACTCGAACAATGTAGCGATGTTTACGTCGTCGAGATGGCACGACTCACACAACACCAAAACAACTAACCATGACCCTGTGACCCAAATCCTAGTGGTCCAAAAGCAATACACGAGAGGTAAACACTTACGACATGGGGCAACGAGCTACACCGACAAATCAGACTAAACATGACCTCATTCACAGGAAAAAAGGAAAAAAGGACCAATCATGAGTAAAAAGTGTGTTTATCCTTTCTTTAGGAAGAGTGTATTTATGTTGTAGATGATATGTACAAACAAGTAGTTCGTGAGTCTTTTCCAAGACTTCACATGTAATATGTGGCATATAGTGCATAGTTATGAAATAAATTTTAGAACTCCACTGCTCCAACAGAGTGCATATGAGTTCATAGAAATATCCAGCGTGTTGCCGCGTAATTCGATAGTATTTTACGTATTGTATAGAATAATAAATTCATTCTTATGATTTAAATATATGAGAAGTTTGTGTAAAGCTAAAACACAAAAAACTTAACATAATAGTAGTTTAGATATCACAGCTGAATGCAATGGGATTTAAAATGTACTTGTAGTGTACTAATGCATAGCAAAAATAGCTTGAAAATGGGTTTGCCTATATAAGACATATGGACTCCACTATTCCAATTGTATTCTTTTGATTTTGTAACACCACTTTGAATTGCATGGATTTGAAGCGTTTTTTTTACCCTGTGACCGTAGAACAATTGTTCTACGGTATTTTCATTAAATGTAATATATACAAACTACAAACTACAAAGTACAAAAACCAACCACAAATCACCCAATGCCAGTTCTAGGTATCATAATAGAATGAATCACAGGGTCTGTTCAATCCACTGATCTATCTTTGCAGCCTTGGCTTCCTTCGTTCTGAGTTTAATGTGTTGCATGCCTTCCTGAACATAGAATTTCCAGGTGTTCAAACTAGGTGGAGTAGATCTGAATATCTTATCATTCCTGACCATCCATATTCCCCAGCGGCCCATGGTAATGATCTCCATAGCCAAATCTTGGGGAAGATGCTTAATCATCAGTCCAACCTCATCATAGGTCGAAATACCCCTCTGTCTGTTGGGAGAATACAATTCCAGCAGTTAAGTGCAAAGTGGCAGTCCCAGAACAGGTGAATTAAAGTTTATTGGGTTCTGTCCAAGCAAAGAGCGCAGTTGTAGTCAGGCAGGTGCATGTTTTTTCTGTGTAGCAGATTCCTTGTACTAACTCTGTCATAGAGTAGCATCCAAAAGAAAATCTTGTGCGTTAATTTGCAATTCGATTTCCATAACTGCCTGAAGATGAAGTGTGCTTTATTCTTGTCAATCAGATTATTGTACATCTTCATAGCTGAGAAGGTTGGTGAGGCCCAGTTATATCTCCACTTATCAGTGTCCTTAGTGAGAATCAGACCATGCAGTTGATCTTGAAAGAGGTTGAATTGGTTAAAAGCCTGTTGAGAGAGAGGTCGGTGGAAACAGGTCTCCAGTTCCTGTTGCTCTAGCATTTGGTTCATTGTGATGTCTTTGTTGATGACAAAAGAATAGAGTTCAGGCATCTTTAGATGGAGTGGTAGGTCCGACCAATTATCACGCCAAAACAGAATAGTCTCCCCCTTTCCTGGTATGCATCTAGCATGTTTCTTCTATTCAGGCAAAGTCTGCAGAATGCCTTTCCACCAGAAAGAACCCACCAATTTGTTACTCGGCAGACCATCTTGGTAATAGGTTTCCCATAAAATCTTGACCCAAGGTGTGTCATCTTTGTTGAAAAACTTATGCAAGAATTTCATAAGCAGGGCCTGATTATGCTTATAGATATCTAGGACTCCCAGGCCACCATGCGATTTGGGCTGACAAACCTTATCCCAAGAGACCAGAACCATACCTCTATCCTGAGTGCCAAATTTCCTCCAGAAACAGTTCATAAGATAAGAATTAATCTGCTTGACCACTGTTTTAGGGATCCAAAGTGTGCACATAACAAAAGTGGGCATGCTGGTGAAGACAGATTTAATGAGGGTCAATTTGTCACCAAAGGATAGCAAGGTAGAGCAACTCAATAACCTTGATTCAATCCTTTGTAATATTGGGAGAAAATCCACAATCTTGGGCTTAGTATGACACAAAGGAAGACTCGGATATTTGTGTGGCAAAGCTCCAATCTGACAGCCCAATAACTGAGAAAGAGTGTCCATCTTGTCCTAGGGGGTGTTGATTGCAATGAGAGTTGACTTTGAGCAGTTCACTTTGAGCCCAGTGTATGCAGCATAATGGAGCAGAAGGTTTTTGATGTGTTCTAGCTGCCTACTATCAGCATTGGCCACCAGAATAGTGTCATCAGCATACTGAATGATAGGGTAGTCAGGGCATGAATGATGTATCAATGGAGAATGTAGTAAATTGTTGTGCATGGCTTCATTCATCATGGTTTGAAGTAGATCAGCAGCAATCACAAAGATGAGGGGTGATAAGGGGTCACCTTGTCTAACACCCTTCTTATAGAGAAACTGTTTACCTGGAACTCCATTGAGAAGGACTGAGGAAAACCCAGACCCATAGATCATTTGTATCCAGTGAATCCACCTAGGTCCAAAACCCTTAGCTCTCGTGATCTGGATGATGGTGTCATGATTAAGCATGTCAAATGCCTTCTCAAATCAAGCTTTAATAAGACCAATTCTTTTTTGCTTTGAAAGCATTGATGGATATATTCATAAGACCATGCAAGGCAATCCTGGATGCATCTATTATTCAAGAATCCATACTGGTTGGTGTGGACCAATTTGAGGATAACTTTTTGCAGTCTATTGGCCAACAGCTTGGTTATGATCTTGAGTGTGCAGTTGAGCAAGGAGATGGGTCTAAAATCAGATGGTCCAGAAGCAGCATCTATTTTGGGGATTAGAGTGATAAAGGAATAATTGATGCTTTGAATATTTACATTGCCGTGGTAGAAATCATGAATGAGCCTGTAAAAATCAACAGCAACAATATCCCAACATGCCTTAAGGAAAGCTGCATTAAAACCATCTGGCCCAGGTGACTTGTCTAATGGCATATGGTTTACCACCTCATCAATCTCCTTGTTGGTGAATGGAATTTCTAGCTCTGATAAATCAACTGAAGCATGCAGAAGCTCATGAAGGTTGAGGGGATTCTCAGAAGGGATTTTTGTGCCCAGCATGTCTCTGAATGCTCTGAAAAGGATAGCTGCCTTAGCCTGGTGATCATGAAATTCATTATCAGTTTCATCTCTAAGCATAGCAATACAATTGTTTCTGTGTTTGATTGTGGCCTTGGCTTGAAAATATTTGGTATTGGCCTCCCCCATCTGAATTTGTCTAATGGTGGCTCTCCGTTTCCAATAAATTCTGTGATGATCAAGTAGTTGAGCAATATGCTCCTTAAGGATTCTCCTCCCATTTGATTCCTCTGTGGTAAGTGGCCTGAATTCTTCAAAATGATCATAGCAGAGGATAAGGAAATTAGTATCTGCAATAGTGCTCTTCAGGTCTGAGAGTTGTCTGGCCCAAATCTTCAGCCCTTTTCTTAATCTTTTGAATTTGGCTGCAATAGTTTTGGCACTATCCACTTCATTCACATCTTGTGACCAGATAGATTTGTGTTGGGGAACGTAGTAATTTCAAAAAAAAATCCTACGCACACGCAAGATCATGGTGATGCATAGCAACGAGAGGGGAGAGTGTTGTCCACGTACCCTCGTAGACCGAAAGCGGAAGCGTTAGCACAACGCGGTTGATGTAGTCGTACGTCTTCACGGCCCGACCGATCAAGCACCGAAACTACGACACCTCCGAGTTCTAGCACACGTTCAGCTCGATGACGATCCCCGGACTCCGATCCAGCAGAATGTCGGGGAAGAGTTCCGTCAGCACGACGGCGTGGTGACGATCTTGATGTTCTACCGTCGCAGGGCTTCGCCTAAGTCGCAGGGCTTCGCCTAAGCACCGCTACAATATTATCGAGGTGTGGTGGAGGGGGCACCGCACACGGCTAAAGAGATCAAGATCAATTGTTGTGTCTATGGGGTGCCCCCTGGCCACGTATATAAAGGAGTGGAGGAGGGGGGAGGGCCGGCCCTATGGCGCGCCCTGGGGAGTCCTACTCCCACCGGGAGTAGGATTCCCCCCTTCCAAGTAGTAGGAGTAGGAGTCAAGGCAAGGGAAGGAGAAGAGAAGGAAGGAGGGGGCGCAGCCCCTCCTAGTCCAATTCGGACTAGGCCTTGGGGGGGCGCCCAACCTCTCCTCTCTCTTTCCCCTAAAGCCCAATAAGGCCCATATCTCCCCGGCGAATTCCCGTAACTCTCCGGTACTCCGAAAAATACCCGAATCACTCGGAACCTTTCCGATGTCCGAATATAGTCGTCCAATATATCGATCTTTACGTCTCGACCATTTCGAGACTCCTCGTCATGTCCCCGATCTCATCCGGGACTCCGAACTCTTCGGTACATCAAAATCATAAACTCATAATATAACTGTCATCGACTTAAGCGTGCGGACCCTACGGGTTCGAGAACAATGTAGACATGACCGAGACACGTCTCCGGTCAATAACCAATAGCGGAACCTGGATGCTCATATTGGCTCCTACATATTCTACGAAGATCTTTATCGGTCAGACCGCATAACAACATACGTTGTTCCCTTTGTCATATATGTTACTTGCCCGAGATTCGATCGTCGGTATCTCAATACCTAGTTCAATCTCGTTACTCGGCAAGTCTCTTTACTCATTCCGTAATACATCATCTGCAACTAACTCATTAGTTGCAATGCTTGCAAGGCTTATGTGATGTGCATTACCGAGAGGGCCCAGAGATTTACCGAGAGGGCCCAGAGATACCTCTCCGACAATCGGAGTGACAAATCCTAATCTCGAAATACGCCAACCCAACATGTATCTTTAGAGACACCTGTAGAGCTCCTTTATAGTCACCCAGTTACGTTGTGACGTTTGGTAGCACACAAAGTGTTCCTCCGGCAAACGGGAGTTGCATAATCTCATAGTCATAGGAACATGTACAAGTCATGAAGAAAGCAATAGCAACATACTAAACGATCGGGTGCTAAGCTAATGGAATGGGTCATGTCAATCACATCATTCTCCTAATGATGTGATCCCGTTAATCAAATAACAACTCGTTTGTTTATGGTTAGGAAACATAACCATCTTCGATTAACGAGCTAGTCAAGTAGAGGCATACTAGTGACACTTTGTTTGTCTATGTATTCACACAAGTATTATATTTCCGGTTAATACAATTCTAGCATGAATAATAAACATTTATCATGATATAAGGAAATAAATAATAACTTTATTATTGCCTCTAGGGCATATTTCCTTCAGTCTCCCACTTTTACTAGAGTCAATAATCTAGTTCACATCGCCATGTGATTTAACAGCAATAGTTCACATCACCATGTGATTAACACCCATAGTTCACATCGATATGTGATCAACACCCAAAGGGTTTACTAGAGTCAGTAATCTAGTTCACATCGCTATGTTATTAACACCCAAAGAGTACTAAGGTGTGATCATGTTTTGCTTGTGAGATAATTTTAGTCAACAGGTCTGTCACATTCAGATCCGTAAGTATTTTGCGAATTTCTATGTCAACAATGCTCTGCATGGAGCTACTCTAGCTTATTGCTCTCACTTTCAATATGTATCTAGATCGAGACTTAGAGTCATCCAGATCTGTGTCAAAACTTGCATCGACGTAACTTTTTACGACGAACCTTTTTGTCACCTCCATAATTGAGAAATATTTCCTTATTCTACTAAGGATAATTTTGACCGCTGTCCAGTGATCTACTCTTAGATCACTATTGTACTCCCTTGCTTAACACAGTGTAGGGTATACAATAGATCTGGTACACAGCATGGCATACTTTATAGAACCTATGGCTGAGGCATGGGGAATGACTTTCATTCTATTTCTATCTCCTGCCGTGGTCGGGCTTTGAGTCTTACTCAATTTCACACCTTGCAACACAGGCAAGAACTCTTTCTTTGACTGTTCCATTTCAAACACTCCTTTATGCTTTGCAGAATAATTCTACATTATTTCCGATCAACAATATGTCATACACATATACTTATCAGAAATGATGTAGTGCTCCCACTCACTTTCTTGTAAATACAGGCTTCACCGCAAGTCTGTATAAAACTATATGCTTTGATCAACTTATCAAAGCGTATATTCCAACTCCGAGATGCTTGCACCAGTCCATAGATGGATCGTTGGAGCTTGCATATTTTGTTAACACCTTTAGGATTGACAAAACCTTCTGGTTACATCATATACAACTCTTTTTTAAGAAATACATTAAGGAATGCAGTTTTGTTTATCCATTTGCTAGATTTCATAAAATGCGGCAATTGCTAACATGATTCGGACAGACTTAAGCATAGATACGAGTGAGAAACTCTCATCGTAGTCAACACCTTGAACTTGTCGAAAACCTTTTGCGACAATTCTAGCTTTGTAGATAGTAACACTACTATCAGCGTCCGTCTTCCTCTTGAAGATCCATTTATTTTCTATGGCTTGCCGATCATCGGGCAAATCCATCAAAGTCCATACTTTGTTCTCATACATGGATCATATCTCAGATTTTATGGCCTCAAACCATTTCGCGGAATCTGGGCTCATCATCGCTTCCTCATAGTTCGCAAGTTCGTCATGGTCTAGTAACATGACTTCCAGAACAGGATTACTGTACCACTCTGGTGCAGATCTCACTCTGGTTTACCTACGAGATTCGGTAGTAACTTGATCTGAAGTTACATGATCATCATCATTAGCTTCCTCACTAATTGGTGTAGTAGTCACAGGAACAAATTTCTGTGATGAACTACTTTCCAACAAGGGAGCAGGTACAGTTACCTCATCAAGTTCTACTTTCCTCCCACTCACTTCTTTCGAGAGAAACTCCTTCTCTAGAAAAACTCCGAATTTAGCAACAAAAGTCTTGCCTTCGAATTTGTGATAGAAGGTGTACCCAACAGTCTTCTTTGGGTATCCTATGAAGACATATTTCTCCGATTTGGGTTTGAGCTTATCAGGATGAAACTTTTTCATATAAGCATCACAATCCCAAACTTTAAGAAACGATAACTTTGGTTTCTTGCCAAACCACAGTTCAGATTGTGTCGTCTCAACGGACTTAGATGGTGCCCTTTTAAACGTGAATGCAGCTGTCTTTAATGCATAACCCCAAAACGATAGTGGTAGATCGATAAGAGACATCATAGATCGCACCATATCTAATAAAGTACGGTTATAATGTTCGGACACACCATTATGCTGTGGTGTTCTAGGTGGCGTGAGTAGTAAAACTCGTAACTCAAATATTTTACCTCTGCGATCATATCATAGAAACTTTTATTTTCTTGTTACGATGATTCTCCACTTCACTCTGAAATTCTTTGAACTTTTCAAATATTTCAGACTTGTGTTTCATTAAGTAGATATACCCATATCTGCTCAAATCATCTGTGAAGGTCAGAAAATAATGATACCCGCCGCGAGCCTTAACACTCATCGGATCTCATACATCAGTATGTATTATTTCCAGTAAGTCAGTTGCTCGCTCCATAGTTCCGGAGAACGGCGTTTTAGTCATCTTGCCCATGAGGCATGGTTCACAAGCATCAACTGATTCATAATCAAGTGATTCCAAAAACCCATTAGCATGGAGTTTCTTCATGCGCTTTACACCAACATGACCTAAACGGCAGTGCCACAAATAAGTTGCACTATCAAATAAGTTGCACTATCATTATTAACTTTGCACTTTTGGTTTCAATATTATGATTATGTGTATCACTACGATCGAGATCCAACGAACTATTTTCATTGGGTGTGTAACCATATAAGGTTTTATTCATGTAAACAGAACAACAATTTATTCTCTTACTTAAATGAATAACCGTATTACAATAAACATGATCAAATCATATTCATGCAACGCAAACACCAAATAACACTTATTCAGGTTCAACACTAATCCCGAAAGTATAGGGAGTGTGCGATGATGATCATATCAATCTTGGAACCACTTCCAACACACATCGTCACTTCACCCTTAACTAGTCTCTGTTTATTCTGCAACTCCCGTTTCGAGTTACTAATCTTAGCAACTGAACTAGTATCAAATACTGAGGGGTTGCTATAAACACTAGTAAAGTACACATCAATAACATGTATATCAAATATACCTATGTTCACTTTGCCATCCTTCTTATCTGCCAATCACTTGGGGTAGTTCCGCTTCCAGTGACCAGTCCCTTTGCAGTAGAAACACTTAGTCTCAGGTCTTAGGACCAGACTTGGGCTTCTTCACTTGAGCAGCAACTTGCTTGCTGTTCTTCTTGAAGTTCCCCTTCTTCCCTCTGCCCTTTTCTTGAAACTAGTGGTCTTGTCTACCATCAACACTTGATGTTTTTCTCGATTTCTACCTTCGTCAATTTCAGCATTAGAAGAGCTTGGGAATCGTTTCCGTTATCCCTTGCATATCATAGTTCATCACGAAGTTCTACTAACTTGGTGATGGTGACTAGAGAATTCTGTCAATCACTATTTTATCTGGAAGATTAACTCCCACTTGATTCAAGCGATTGTAGTACCCAGACAATCTGAGCACATGCTCACTATGAGCGATTCTCCTCCATCTTTTAGCTATAGAACTTGTTGGAGACTTCATATCGCTCAACTCGGGTATTTGCTTGAAATATTAACTTCAACTCCTGGAACATCTCATATGGTCCATGACGTTCAAAACGTCTTTGAAGTCCCGATTCTAAGCCATTAAGCATGGTGCACTAAACTATCAAGTAGTCATCATATTGAGCTAGCCAAACGTTCATAACGTCTGCATCTGCTCCTGCAATAGGTCTGTCACCTAGCGGTGCATCAAGGACATAACTCTTCTGTGCAGCAATGAGGATAAACCTCAGATCACGGATCCAATCCGCATCATTGCTACTAACATCTTTCAACACAATTTTCTCTAGGAACATATCAAAAAACACAGGGAAGCAACAACGCGAGCTATTGATCTACAACATAATTGCAAATACTATCAGGACTAAGTTCATGATAAATTAAGTTCAATTAATCATATTACTTAAGAACTCCCACTTAGATAGACATCCCTCTAATCATCTAAATGATCACGTGATCCAAATCAACTAAACCATGTCCGATCATCACGTGAGATGGAGTACTTTCAATGGTGAACATCGCTATGTTGATCATATCTACTATATGATTCACGCTCGACCTTTCGGTCTCCGTGTTCCGAGGCCATATCTGTATATGCTTGGCTCGTCAAGTATAACCTGAGTATTCTGCGTGTGCAACTTTTGCACCCGTTGTATTTGAACGTAGAGCCTATCACACCCGATCATCACGTGGTGTCTCAGCACGAAGAACTTTCGCAACGGTGCATACTCAGGGAGAACACTTCTTGATAATTAGTGAGAGATCATATTATAATGCTACCGTCAATCAAAGCAAGATAAGATGCATAAAAGATAAACATCACATGCAATCAATATAAGTGATATGATATGGCCATCATCATCTTGTGCTTGTGATCTCCATCTCCGAAGCATCGTCGTGATCACCATCGTCACCGGCGTGACACCTTGATCTCCATCGTAGCGTCGTTATCGTCTCGCCAAGCTTGTGCTTCCACGACTATCGCTACCGTTTAGTGATAAAGTAAAGCATTACATCGCGATTGCATTGCATACAATAAAGCGACAACCATATGGCTCCTGCCAGTTGCCGATAACTCGGTTACAAAACATGATCATCTCATACAATAAAAATCAGCATCATGTCTTGACCATATCACATCACAACATGCCCTGCAAAAACAAGTTAGACATCCTCTACTTTGTTGTTGCAAGTTTTACGTGGCTGCTACGGGCTTAAGCAAGAACCAATCTTACCTACGCATCAAAAACACAACGATAGTTTGTCAAGTTGGTGTTGTTTTAACCTTCGCAAGGACCGGGCGTAGCCACACTCAGTTCAACTAAAGTTGGAGAAACTGTCACCCACAAGCCACCTCTGTGCAAAGCACGTCGGGAGAACCGGTCTCGCGTAAGCGTACGCGTAATGTCGGTCTGGGCCGCTTCATCCAACAATACCGCCGAACCAAAGTATGACATGCTGGTAAGCAGTATGACTTATATCGCCCACAACTCACTTGTGTTCTACTCGTGCATATAACATCAACATATAAAACCTAGGCTCGGATGCCACTGTTGGGGAACGTAGTAATTTCAAAAAAATTCCTACGCACACGCAAGATCATGGTGATGCATAGCAACGAAGGGGAGAGTGTGATCTACGTACCCTTGTAGACCGAAGCGGAAGCGTTAGCACAACGCGGTTGATGTAGTCGTACGTCTTCACGGCCCGACCGATCAAGCACCGAAACTACGGCACCTCCGAGTTTTAGCACACGTTCAGCTCGATGACGATCCCCGGACTCCGATCCAGCAAAGTGTCGGGGAAGAGTTCCGTCAGCACGACGGCGTGGTGACGATCTTGATGTACTACCGTCGCAGGGCTTCGCCTAAGCACCGCTACAATATTATCGAGGATTATGGTGGAAGGGGGCACCGCACACGGCTAAGAATATGATCACGTGGATCAACTTGTGTCTAGAGGTGCCCCCTGCCCCCGTATATAAAGGAGCAAGGGAGGAGGAGGCCGGCCCTAGGAGGGGGCGCGCCAAGTGTGGAGTCCTACTAGGACTCCCTAGTCCTAGTAGGATTCCACCTCCCATATGGAATAGGAAAAGAGGAAGGGAAAAGGAGAAGGAAGGAAGGGCGCCCCCTTCCCTAGTCCAATTCGGACCAGACCAAGGGGAGGGGTGCGGCCACCCTTGAGGCCCTTTTCTTCTTTCCCGTATGGCCCAAAGGCCCAATACGTATTCCCGTAACTCCCCGTCCGAAAAATACCCGAATCACTCGGAACCTTTCCGATGTCCGAATATAGTCGTCCAATATATCGATCTTTACGTCTCGACCATTTCGAGACTCCTCGTCATGTCCCCGATCTCATCCGGGACTCCGAACTCCTTCGGTACATCAAAACTCATAAACTCATAATATAACTGTCATCGAAACCTTAAGCGTGCGGACCCTACGGGTTCGAGAACAATGTAGACATGACCGAGACACGTCTCCGGTCAATAACCAATAGCGGAACCTGGATGCTCATATTGGCTCCCACATATTCTACGAAGATCTTTATCGGTCAGACCGCATAACAACATACGTTGTTCCCTTTGTCATCGGTATGTTACTTGCCCGAGATTCGATCGTCGGTATCTCAATACCTAGTTCAATCTCGTTACCGGCAAATCTCTTTACTCGTTCCGTAATACATCATCTCACAACTAACTCATTAGTTGCAATGCTTGCAAGGCTTATGTGATGTGCATTACCGAGAGGGCCCAGAGATACCTCTCCGACAATCGGAGTGACAAATCCTAATCTCGAAATACGCCAACCCAACATGTATCTTTAGAGACACCTGTAGAGCTCCTTTATAGTCACCCAGTTACGTTGTGACGTTTGGTAGCACACAAAGTGTTCCTCCGGCAAACGGGAGTTGCATAATCTCATAGTCATAGGAACATGTACAAGTCATGAAGAAAGCAATAGCAACATACTAAACGATCGGGTGCTAAGCTAATGGAATGGGTCATGTCAATCACATCATTCTCCTAATGATGTGATCCCGTTAATCAAATAACAACTCGTTTGTTTATGGTTAGGAAACATAACCATCTTCGATTAACGAGCTAGTCAAGTAGAGGCATACTAGTGACACTTTGTTTGTCTATGTATTCACACAAGTATTATGTTTCCGGTTAATACAATTCTAGCATGAATAATAAACATTTATCATGATATATGAATAACAAACATTTATCATGATATAAGGAAATAAATAATAACTTTATTATTGCCTCTAGGGCATATTTCCTTCAATTTGACCACCTCTTTAAACTGTGGATGTTTGATTCACAAATTTTCAAATCTGAAGATGTTAGATCTAGGGACAGAAGAGCCAATTTTTATATTGATGGGCACATGATCAGAGGTAGCCTTGGCCAAAGGATAAGCAAGTGTATTAGGGTATTGTAATGTCCATGATTCTGAGGTAAAGCACCAATCCAACTTTTCCAGCAGAGGAGCATCTTGCATGTTGCTCCAAGTATAGTTCATGCCTTTTAGGGGAATTTCAATCAAAGCTTGGTGGTTAATGGCCTCATTAAAACTGAGCATGTCCTCAATGCAACCTTCCCCTCTATTCATGTTATGAGGGTACCTGATATAGTTAAAGTCTCCCAAAACAATCCAACTAATATCATTTGCAATGTGGAAATTTTTAAACCAGTCAATGAATAATTGTTTCTCTTGAGTTTCACGGGGACCATAAACATTGGTAAGAATCCATTGTTCCCCATTATGTTTAGAGGTGAATTGGATAGAGAGAGCATAATTGTTACTGTGAATAACCTGACCCCCAAAAATATGTTCATTCCATGCAACTAGTACTCCACCTGCTGCTCCTACTGAGGGAAGATATTCAAAATTTCCAATTCTCCTGGGACAGAAACTTTTGAGATATGAACTGTCAAAAGTCTCTCTTTTAGTTTCTTGAAGACATACAATAGCACATTGTGACTCCTCAATCTTGTTATTAATAGCAGTCCATTTTCTTGGGGTCATTAATGCCTCTGATATTCCAATTTAGAATATTCCATTCTCTGTTCATGATGGATGGTAATGCAGAACTTTCACAGAAAATTGAGGGGAGCAGATCAAACAGTCACACATAGCAGGTGTTTGCAATTAGTACAGATAAAAGTGAGTCCCCTTTTCAACAGGCCCCCAAAAGAACAAAATTGTTCCAAAGTTCATACAGACACACATGGCAGAAGTAGATATGAGAAGTCTTTTACAAGATATAAATCACTTAACACAACCCACTGGATACCATCTCTAACAGCCAACTCAGCACCCAAAAGACTACTACTGATAATATGAAGGAATGGACTAAATCCATTTCTTTCAAGGCTCCTTGGAGTTCTGAAGGAAATATGCCCTAGAGGCAATAATAAAGTTATTATTTATTTCCTTATAATCATGATAAATGTTTATTATTCATGCTAGAATTGTATTAACCGGAAACATAATACATGTGTGAATACATAGACAAACAGAGTGTCACTAGTATGCTTCTACTTGACTAGCTCGTTGATCAAAAATGGTTATGTTTCCTAAACCATAGACATGAGTTGTCATTTGATTAATGGGATCACATCATTAGGAGAATGATGTGATTGACTTGACCCATTCCGTTAGCATAGCACTTGATCGTTTAGTATGTTGCTATTGCTTTCTTCATGACTTATCATTTAAGTAAGAGAATAAATTGTTGTTCTGTTTACATGAATAAAACCTTCTATGGTTATACACCCAATGAAAATGGTTCATTGGATCTCGATCGTAGTGATACACATATTCATAATATTGAAACCAAAAGATGCAAAGTTAATAATGATAGTGCAACTTATTTATGGCACTGACGTTTAGGTCATATTGATGTAAAGCGCATGAAGAAACTCCATGCTGATGGACTTTTGGAATAACTTGATTATGAATCAGTTGATGCTTACGAACCATGCCTCATGGGCAAGATGACTAAGACTCCGTTCTCCGGAACAATGGAGCGAGCCACAGATTTGTTGGAAATCATACATACTGATGTATGTGGTCCGATGAATATTGAGGCCCGTGGCAGGTATCATTATTTTCTGTTATTCACAGATGATTTGAGCAGATATGAGTATATCTACTTGATGAAACACAAGTCTGAAATATTTGAAAAGTTCAAAGAATTTCAGAGTGAAGTGGAGAATCATCGTAACAAAAATAAAAGTTTCTACGATATGATCGCAGAAGTAAAATATTTGAGTTATGAGTTTGGCCTTCAGTTAAAACAATGTGAAATAGTTTCACTACTCACGCCACCTAGAACACCACAGTGTAATGGTGTGTCCGAACGTCATAACCGTACTTTATTAGATATGGTGCAATCTATGATGTCTCTTACCGATCTACCACTATCGTTTTGGGGTTATACATTAGAGACAGCTGCATTCACGTTAAATAGGGCACCATCTAAATCCGTTGAGACGACACCGTATGAACTACGGTTTGGCAAGAAACCTAAGTTGTCGTTTCTTAAAGTTTGAGGTTGCAATGCTTATGTGAAAAAGTTTCAACCTGATAAGCTCTAACCCAAATCGGAGAAGTGCGTCTTCATATGATACCCAAAAGAAAATGTTGGGTACACCTTCTATCACAGATCCGAAGGCAATATATTCGTTGCTTTGAATGGATCCTTTCTAGAAAAGGAGTTTTTCTCGAAAGAAGTGAGTGGAAGGAAAGTAGAACTTGATGAGGTAACTGTACCTGCTCCCTTATTGGAAAGTAGTTCATCACAGAATTCTGATCCTGTGACTACTACACCAATTAGTGAGGAAGCTAATGATGATGATCATGTAACTTCAGATCAAGTTACTACCGAACCTCGTAGGTAAACCAGAGTGAGATCCGCACCAGAGTGGTACGGTAATCCTGTTCTGGAGGTCATGTTACTTGACCATGATGAGCCTACGAACTATGAGGAAGCGATGATGAGCCCAGATTCTGCGAAATGGCTTGAGGCCATGAAATCTGAGATGAGATCCATGTATGAGAACAAAGTATGAACTTTGATTGACTTGCCCAATAATCGGCGAGCCATTGAGATTAAATGGATCTTCAAGAGGAAGACGGACGCTGATAGTAGTGTTACTATCTACAAAGCTAGAATTGTCGCAAAAAGGTTTTCGACAAGTTCAAGGTGTTGACTACGATGAGAGTTTCTCACTCGTATCTATGCTTAAGTCTGTCCGAATCATGTTAGAAATTGCCGCATTTTATGAAATCTGGCAAATGGATAAACAAAAACTGCATTCTTTAATGTATTTATTAAAGAAGAGTTGTATATGATGCAACTAGAAGGTTTTGTCAATCCTAAAGATACTAATAAAATATGCAAGCTCTAGCAATCCATCTATGGACTGGTGCAAGCATCTCGGAGTTGGAATATACGCTTTGATAAGTTGATCAAAGCATATAGTTTTATACAGACTTGCGGTGAAGCCTGTATTTACAAGAAAGTGAGTGGGAGCACTACATCATTTCTGATAAGTATATGTGTATGACATATTGTTGATCAAAAATAATGTAGAATTATTCTGCAAAGCATAAAGGAGTGTTTGAAAGAAGTTTTTCAAAGAAAGACCTCGATGAAGCTGCTTACATATTGAGCATCAAGATCTATAGAGATAGATCAAGACGCTTGATAAGTTTTCAATGAGTACATACCTTAACAAGTTTTTGAAGTAGTTCAAAATGGAACAGTCAAAGAAAGAGTTCTTGCCTGTGTTACAGGGTGTGAAATTGAGTAAGACTCAAAGCCCGACCACGACAGAAGATAGAGAGAGAATGAAAGTCATTCCCTATGCCTCAGCCATAGGTTCTATAAAGTATGCCATGCTGTGTACCAAACCTATTGTATACCCTGCCCTGAGTTTGGCAAGGGAGTACAATAGTGATCTAGGAGTAGATCACTGGACATTGGTCAAAATTATCCTTAGTGGAATAAGGATATGTTTCTCGATTATGGAGGTGACAAAAGGTTCGTCGTAAAGGGTTACGTCGATACAAGTTTTGACACTGATCCAGATGACTCAAAATCTCAATCTGGATACATATTTAAAGTGGGAGCAATTAGCTAGAGTAGCTCCGTGCAGAGCATTGTTGACATAGAAATTTGCAAAATACTTACAGATCTGAATGTGGCAGACCCGTTGACTAAACTTCTCTCACAAGCAAAACATGATCACACCTCAGTACTCTTTGGGTGTTAATCACATAGCGATGTGAACTAGATTATTGACTCTAGTAAACCCTTTGGGTGTTGGTCACATGTCGATGTGAACTATGGGTGTTAATCACATGGTGATGTGAACTATTGATGTTAAATCATATGGCGATGTGAACTAGATTATTGACTCTAGTGCAAGTGGGAGACTGAAGGAAATATGCCCTAGAGGCAATAATAAAGTTATTATTTATTTCTTTATATCATGATAAATGTTCATTATTCATGCTAGAATTGTATTAACCGGAAACATAATACATGTGTGAATACATAGACAAACAGAGTGTCACTAGTATGCTTCTACTTGACTAGCTCGTTGATCAAAAATGGTTATGTTTCCTAAACCATAGACATGAGTTGTCATTTGATTAATGGGATCACATCATTAGGAGAATGATGTGATTGACTTGACCCATTCCGTTAGCATAGCACTTGATCGTTTAGTATGTTGCTATTGCTTTCTTCATGACTTATACATGTTCCTATGACTATGAGATTATGCAACTACCGTTTACCAGAGGAACACTTTGTGTGCCACCAAACGTCACAACGTAACTGGGTGATTATAAAGGTGCTCTACAGGTGTCTCCGAAGGTACTTGTTGGGTTGGCGTATTTCGAGATTAGGATTTGTCACTCCGATTGTCGGAGAGGTATCTCTGGGCCCTCTCGGTAATGCACATCACTTAAGCCTTGCAAGCATTGCAACTAATGAGTTAGTTGCAGGATGATGTATTACGGAACGAGTAAAGAGACCTGCCGATAACGAGATTGAACTAGGTATTGAGATACCGACGATCGAATCTCGGGCAAGTAACATATGGATGACAAAGGGAACAACGTATGTTGTTATGCGGTCTGACCGATAAAGATCTTCGTAGAATATGTGGGAGCCAATATGAGCATCCAGGCTCCGCTATTGGTTATTGACCGGAGACGTGTCTCGGTCATGTCTACATTGTTCTCGAACCCGTAGGGTCCGCACGCTCAAGATCGTCACCACGCCGTCGTGCTGACGGAACTCTTCCCCGACACTTTGCTGGATCGGAGTCCGGGGATCGTCATCGAGCTGAACGTGTGCTCGAACTCGGAGGTGCCATAGTTTCGGTGCTTGATCGGTTGGATCGTGAAGACGTACGACTACTTCCTCTACGTCGTGTCATCGCTTCCGCAGTCGGTCTGTGTTGGGTACGTAGACAACACTCTCCCCCTCGTTGCTATGCATCACATGATCTTGCGTGTGCGTAGGAAAATTTTTGAAATTACTACGAAACCCAACAGTGGCATCCGAGCCTAGGTTATTTATGTTGATGTTATATGCACGAGTAGAACACAAGTGAGTTGTGGACGATACAAGTCATACTGCCTACCAGCATGTCATACTTTGGTTCGGCGGTATTGTTGGACGAGACGACCCGGACCAACCTTACGCGTACGCTTACGCGAGACCGGTTCCCTTGACGTGCTTTGCACAGAGATGGCTTGCGGGCGACTGTCTCTCCAACTTTAGTTGAACCAAGTATGGCTACGCCCGGTCCTTGCGAAGGTTAAAACGGAGTCTATTTGACAAACTATCGTTGTGGTTTTGATGCGTAGGTGAGATTGGTTCTTACTTAAGCCCGTAGCAGCCACGTAAAACATGCAACAACAAAGTAGAGGACGTCTAACTTGTTTTTGCAGGGCATGTTGTGATGTGATATGGTCAAGGCATGATGCTGAATTTTATTGTATGAGATGATCATGTTTTGTAACCGAGTTATCGGCAACTGGCAGGAGCCATATGGTTGTCGCTTTATTGTATGCAATGCAATCGCGATGTAATGCTTTACTTTATTACTAAACGGTAGTGATAGTCGTGGAAGCATAAGATTGGCGAGACGACAACGATGCTACGATGGAGATCAAGGTGTCGCGCCGGTGACGATGGTGATCATGACGGTGCTTCGGAGATGGAGATCACAGGCACAAGATGATGATGGCCATATCATATCACTTATATTGATTGCATGTGATGTTTATCTTTTTATGCATCTTATCTTGCTTTGATTGACGGTAGCATTATAAGATGATCTCTCACTAAATTATCAATAAGTGTTCTCCCTGAGTATGCACCGTTGCGAAAGTTCTTCGTGCCGAGACACCACGTGATCGGGTGTGATAGGCTCTACGTTCAAATACAACGGGTGCAAAACAGTTGCGCACGCAGAATACTCAGGTTATACTTGACGAGCCAAGCATATACAGATATGGCCTCGGAACACGGAGACCGAAAGGTCGAGCGTGAATCATATAGTAGATATGATCAACATAGTGATGTTCACCAATGAAACTGCTCCATCTCACGTGATGATCGGACATGGTTTAGTTGATTTGGATCACGTGATCACTTAGAGGATTAGAGGGATGTCTATCTAAGTGGGAGTTCTTAAGTAATATGATTAATTGAACTTTAATTTATCATGAACTTAGTCCTGGTAGTATTAGCATATCTATGTTGTAGATCAATAGCTCGCGTTGTTGCTTTCATATGCTTATTTTGATATATTCCTAGAGAAAATTGTGTTGAAAGATGTTAGTAGCAATGATGCGGATTGGATCCGTGATCTGAGGTTTATCCTCATTGCTGCACAGAAGAATTATGTCCTTGATGCACCGCTAGGTGACAGACCTATTGCAGGAGCAGATGCAAAAGTTATGAACGTTTGGCTAGCTCAATATGATGACTACTTGATAGTTTAAGTGCACCATGCTTAACGGCTTAGAATCGGGACTTCAAAGACGTTTTGAACGTCATGGACCATATGAGATGTTCCAGGAGTTGAAGTTAATATTTCAAGCAAATACCCGAGTTGAGAGATATGAAATCTCCAACAAGTTCTATAGCTAAAAGATGGAGGAGAATCGCTCAACTAGTGAGCATGTGCTCAGATTGTCTGGGTACTACAATCGCTTGAATCAAATGGGAGTTAATCTTCCAGATAAGATAGTGATTGACAGAATTCTCTAGTCACCATCACTAAGTTAGTAGAACTTCTTGATGAACTATAATATGTAAGGGATAACGGAAACAACTCCCAAGCTCTTCGTGATGCTGAAATCAACGAAGGTAGAAATCAAGAAAAACATCAAGTGTTGATGGTTGACAAGATCACTAGTTTCAAGAAAAGGGCAGAGGGAAGAAGGGGAACTTCAAGAAGAACAGCAAGCAAGTTGCTGCTCAAGTGAATAAGCCCAAGTCTGGTCCTAAGCCTGAGACTAAGTGCTTCTACTGCAAAGGGACTGGTCACTGGAAGCGGATCTACCCCAAGTGATTGGCGGATAAGAAGGATGGCAAAGTGAACATAAGTATATTTGATATACATGTTATTGATGTGTACTTTACTAGTGTTTATAGCAAACCCTCAGTATTTGATACTAGTTCAGTTGCTAAGATTAGTAACTCGAAACGGGAGTTGCAAAATAAACAGAGACTAGTTAAGGGTGAAGTGACGATGTGTGTTGGAAGTGGTTCCAAGATTGATATGATCATCATCGCACACTCCCTATAATTTCGGGATTAGTGTTGAACCTAAATAAGTGTTATTTGGTGTTTGCATTGAGCATGAATATGATTTGATCATGTTCATTGTAATACGGTTATTCATTTAAGTAAGAGAATAAATTATTGTTCTGTTTACATGAATAAAACCTTATATGGTTACACACCCAATGAAAATAGTTCGTTGGATCTCGATCGTAGTGATACACATAATCATAATATTGAAACCAAAAGATGCAAAGTTAATAATGATAGTGCAACTTATTTGTAGCATTGCCTTTTAGGTCATATTGGTGTAAAGCGCATGAAGAAACTCCATGCTGATGGGCTTTTGGAATCACTTGATTATGAATCAGTTGATGCTTGCGAACCATGCCTCATGGGCAAGATGACTAAGATTCTGTTCTTCGGAACAATGGAGCGAGCAACAGATTTGTTGGAAATCATACATACTGATGTATGTGGTCCGATGAATATTGAGGCTCGCGACAGGTATCATTATTTTCTGATCTTCATAGATGATTTGAGCAGATATGAGTATATCTACTTGTAGATACATAAGTCTGAAACATTTGAAATATTCAAAGAATTTCAGAGTGAAGTGAAAAATCATCGTAACAAGAAAATAAAGTTTCTACGATCTGATCGTAGAGAAGAGTATTTGAGTTACGAGTTTGGCCTTCAGTTAAAAACAATGTGAAATAGTTTCACTACTCATGCCACCTGGAACACCATAATGTAATGGTGTGTCCGAACGTCATAACCGTAATTTATTAGATATGGTGCGATCTATGATGTCTCTTACTGATCTACGACTATCGTTTTGGGGTTATGCATTAAAGACAGCTGCATTCACATTAAAAGGGCACCATCAAAATCCGTTGAGACGACACCGTATGAACTATGGTTTGGCAAGAAACCTAAGCTGTCGTTTCTTAAAGTTTGGGGTTGCGATGCTTATATGAAAAAGTTTCATCCTGATAAGCTCAAACTCAAATCGGAGAAGTGCGTCTTCATAGGATATCCAAAGGAAACTATTGGATGCACCTTCTATCACAGATCCGAAGGCAAGACTTTTGTTGCTAAATTCGGAAACTTTCTTGAGAAGGAGTTTCTCTCGAAAGAAGTGAGTGGGAGGAAAGTAGAACTTGACGAGGTAACTGTACCTACTCCCTTGTTGGAAAGTAGTACATCACAGAAAATTGTTTCTGCGACACCTACACCAATAAGTGAGGAAGTTAATGATAATGATCATGAAAATTCAGAACAAGATACTACTGAACCTCGTAGATCAACCAGAGTAAGATCCGCACCAGAGTGGTACGGTAATCCAGTTCTGGAAGTCATGCTACTAGATCATGATGAACCTACGAACTATGAAGAAGCGATGGTGAGCCCAGATTCCGCAAAGTGGCTTGAAGCCATGAAATCTGAGATGGGATCCATGTATGAGAACAAAGTATGGACTTTGGTTGACTTGCCCGATGATCGGCAAGCAATTGAGAATAAATGGATCTTCAAGAAGAAGACTGACGCTGATGGTAATGTTACTGTCTACAAAGCTCGACTTGTCGCGAAAGGTTTTTCGACAAGTTCAAGGGATTGACTACGATGAGACCTTCTCACCCGTAGCGATGCTTAAGTCCGTCCGAATCATGTTAGCGATTGCCGCATTTTATGATTATGAAATTTGGCAGATGGATGTCAAAACTGCATTCCTGAATGGATTTCTGGAAGAAGAGTTGTATATGATGCAACCGGAAGGTTTTGTCGATCCAAAGGGAGCTAACAAAGTGTGCAAGCTCCAGCGATCCATTTATGGACTGGTGCAAGCCTCTCGGAGTTGGAATAAACATTTTGATAGTGTGATCAAAGCATTTGGTTTTATACAGACTTTCGGAGAAGCCTGTATTTACAAGAAAGTGAGTGGGAGCTCTGTAGCATTTCTGATATTATATGTGGATGACATATTGCTAATTGGAAATGATATAGAATTTCTGGATAGCATAAAGGGATACTTGAATAAAAGTTTTTCAATGAAAGACCTCGGTGAAGCTGCTTACATATTAGGCATTAAGATCTATAGAGATAGATCAAGACGCTTAATTGGACTTTCACAAAGCACATACCTTGACAAAATTTTGAAGAAGTTCAAAATGGATCAAGCAAAGAAAGGGTTCTTGCCTGTGTTATAAGGTGTGAAATTGAGTAAGACTCAAAGCCCGACCACGGCAGAAGATAGAAAGAGAATGAAAGTCATTCCCTATGCCTCAGTCATAGGTTCTATAAAGTATGCCATGCTGTGTACCAGATCTATTGTATACCCTACACTAATTGGCATGGGAGTACAATAGTGATCTAGGAGTAGATCACTGGACAGCGGTCAAAATTATCCTTAGTGGAATAAGGATATATTTCTCGATTATGGAGGTGACAAAAAAGTTCGCCGTAAAGGGTTACGTCGATGCAAGTTTTGACACTGATCTGGATGACTCTAAGTCTCGATCTAGATACATATTGAAAGTGGGAGAAATTAGCTAGAGTAGCTCCATGCAGAGCACTGTTGACATAGAAATTTGCAAAATACATGCGGATCTGAATGTGGCAGACCCGTTGACTAAGATTCTCTCACAAGCAAAACATGATAATACCTTAGTACTCCTTGGGTGTTAATCACATAGCGATGTGAACTAGATTACTGAATCTAGTAAACCCTTTGGGTGTTGGTCACATAGCGATGTGAACTATGGGTGTTAATCACATGATGATGTGAACTATCAATGTTAATCACATGGTGATGTGATCTAGATTATTGACTCTAGTGCAAGTGGGAGACTGAAGGAAATATGCCCTAGAGGCAATAATAAAGTTATTATTTATTTCCTTATAATCATGATAAATGTTTATTATTCATGCTAGAATTGTATTAACCGGAAACATAATACATGTGTGAATACATAGACAAACAAAGTGTCACTAGTATGCCTCTACTTGACTAGCTCGTTAATCAAAGATGGTTATGTTTCCTAACCATGAACAATGAGTTGTTATTTGATTAACGAGGTCACATCATTAGTTGAATGATCTGATTGACATGACCCATTCCATTAGCTTAGCACACGATCGTTTAGTATGTTGCTATTGCTTTCTTCATGACTTATACATGTTCCTATGACTATGAGATTATGCAACTCCCGTTTGCCGGAGGAACACTTTGGGTGCTACCAAACGTCACAACGTAACTGGGTGATTATAAAGGAGCATTACAGGTGTCTCCGAAGGTAGATGTTGGGTTGGCGTATATCGAGATTAGGATTTGTCACTCCGATTGTCGGAGAGGTATCTCTGGGCCCTCTCGGTAATACACATCACATAAGCCTTGCAAGCATTACAACTAATATGTTAGTTGTGAGATGATGTATTACGGAACGAGTAAAGAGACCTGCCGGTAACGAGATTGAACTAGGTATTGAGATACCGACGATCGAATCTCGGGCAAGTAACATATCGATGACAAAGGGAACAACGTATGTTGTTATGCGGTCTGACCGATAAAGATCTTCGTAGAATATGTGGGAGCCAATATGAGCATCCAGGTCCCGCTATTGGTTATTGACCGGAGACGTGTCTCGGTCATGTCTACATTGTTCTCGAACCCGTAGGGTCCGCACGCTTAAGGTTTCGATGACAGTTATATTATGAGTTTATGAGTTTTGATGTACCGAAGGAGTTCGGAGTCCCGGATGAGATCGGGGACATGACGAGGAGTCTCGAAATGGTCGAGACGTAAAGATTGATATATTGGAAGCCTATATTTGGATACCGGAAGTGTTCCGGGTGAAATCGGGATTTTACCGGAGTACCGGGAGGGTTACCGGAACCCCCCGGGAGCTATATGGGCCATAGTGGGCCTTAGTGGAAAAGAGAAGGGGCTGCCCTAGATGGGCTGCGCGCCTCCCCCCTTCCCCTAGTCCTATTAGGACTAGGAGAGGTGGCCGGCCCCCTCCTCCTCTTTTCCCCCTCCGCGAATCCTATTCCAACTAGGATTGGGGGGGGGAATCCTACTCCCAGAGGGAGTAGGACTCTCCTGGCGCACCAAGCTTGGCCGGCCAGCCTCCCCCCTCTACTCCTTTATATACGGAGGCAAGGGGCACCTCTAGACACACAAGTTGATCCACGTGATCTATTCCTTAGCCGTGTGCGGTGCCCCCTGCCACCATATACCTCGATAATACTGTAGCGGAGTTTAGGCGAAGCCCTGCTGCTGTAGTACATCAAGATCGTCACCATGCCGTCGTGCTGACGGAACTCTTCCCCGACACTTTGCTGGATCGGAGTCCGGGGATCGTCATCGAGCTGAACGTGTGCTCGAACTCGGAGGTGCCGTAGTTTCGGTGCTTGATCGGTTGGATCGTGAAGACGTACGACTACTTCCTCTACGTCGTGTCATCGCTTCCGCGGTCGGTCTGCGTTGGGTACGTAGACAACACTCTCCCCCTCGTTGCTATGCATCACATGATCTTGCGTGTGCGTAGGAAAATTTTTGAAATTACTACGAAACCCAACAGTTCTTGCTGCCATCCTGCAGAGAGCATACACCTTTGGACTTCTTGGGCCTCTTGGATAGGATTTCTTCAGTGGTGTCTTTGTTAGTAACCTTGCAGAAAGAGATATTCAGACTTTTAACCACTTTAGCAGAGATAGGGGTGGCCTAGTAGAACAAGCAAAACAATCTTTGTCCAAACATACTGATTGTTTATAACCCTTAGATAGCTTTATGAGTCTACAACTTCTCCTTACCTCAGTCTCAACCAGTGGGATTTTGTCCTTCCTCTTTTTCTTGTTCTGCAGCCCTGAAGTGGAGGAAGCAGAAGTCACTTCGGGTGGGTCAGCTTCTGTAGAGGTGGCCTGTTCAGAAAGTGAAGTAGAGTTAGTGAGATTGGTAGGCTCAGGGCACTTTTCAGGGATAACAAAAGGCAGAGAGGTAGGACAAGTAGATCCTTACACAATGATAGTCCATACATTGGAGTTAACAAAACTCTTGGCCCAATCAAACTTTTCTGGTGATAAGAAATTAACTGCCAAACAATTAACCCAATCAGATGGAACCTGAATAATATCCTTGCTGTGATGAGATCGAGCAAAATGGGTTTTCCAGATCTTAGCACCTGCTGTTCCAAGAAGATCCACCTCTGTCTGAAGTGCAGGGGCAGTGACCTGTGGTGCATCCTCAACAGCCTTGTCAGTCATAAGGACTGACCCTATGCAGATAGTGTGAGCCTGATTGATATACTCAGGTATAGGGATTTGAAGCGTAGGTAGGAAAAAACGCAGGATTTAGATGTCGTGTAGCATGGAATCCTAAATGATTTTGAAACACATGAATTCTGCAATATATGCCTTTGGATGGTGCACAGGAAAAAGAAACATGTGGACTTTAGAGGATTGAGGAGAGAGGGTGGAGGGAGATAGAGTGAAAGTGCATTGGACTTCTAAAAGGAAAAAAGAAAATGAGGTTGGAGCTCGTATTCATATTTCCATGGAATGTGTATATAGGAATGGATTCCATAGGAATTTTAAAACCCCGATCATGTCAAAGGGCTTCCTTACGGAAAAAAATTCTTAGGATTTGAATCTCCTAAAATCATATGATCCAAAGAGGCCCTTAGAAACATTGAGGGCCTCTTTGATTCCAGAATTTCAAAACATGGGAATTAGGTAGGATTGCATGTCCAAAGTAGAGGATTGTGAAAACACATAAATTTGCGGAAGTGTGTATTGATTCTACGGAACTGGATGTTTGGCTCGCATAAATAGGAAAAACACAAGAATCCTAAAAATCATGGTTAAATTAAGGTAAAAAACATATGTAAAGGTAAGATGAAGTTAATATTATGCTACTTATGACATTTGTCTTGTTCTTTGTGCATAGCAATGTAAAATTGAGGTTGAGTGGATTGTCAACCTTTTTTTTCCTATGAAACTTTGATCCAAAGAAAAATTACTCCATTCATATAGTCCATTCCTTTGAATTACATGCATGAATAGTGTCACCATAGAAAATTTTCTCATTCTATGATTTTCGTCAACTTTTCCTAAGAATCAAGGTGTTTGGTTGTATTGTGGATTCTGATAAAGCTATTGTAAGCTGTGAACTATGGCATGTTTCCAAAAAGACAACTGTTGTGAGTTGTGCCCACACACAAACACCGCGAAACAAGTTCTAATACAATAATTGAGTCGACACGATGTATATTTAACTTATCATACAAATTTAAAAAAACTCCAACATAGAAGTATTAATGGACGAATTTATTTGTCCATCGAATTGGAAATTTGTACTCCCTTCAATCCATATTACTTGTTGTTGGTTTAGTACAAAGTTATATTTTGGCGTCAAAAGGTGTTGCATCTATCCTCTTTGTGTGAGGTTGAAGCCACTAACCTCTCTACATTTCAAAAATAGAAAAACCTAATTGCTTCTCAAAATGTTGTTGTAATTTTTTTGAGCTTGAAACTCTTCACCATGTTGTTGCATATGTTCGGCTAGATCTGCTTGGATCTTATCCATGAATTCTTAATAGCTCTAACTTTCTCCTCAAGTTGTCTAGATCGGGTCCGAGTTCCTTCATTTTATCATGATCAAGCTCTGATAGTCTAGTTGAGAAAAGGCTCATGTCAATGCCATAGTTGTACTAACTTTGTACTAAATCAACAAGTAATATGGGTCAGATGGAGTAACATGGTATATATGTATTGCATCAGTTCACTGAAAACATTTAAAGTTCTTGAAAACCCCTTAGTTGCCATTGCTTTTTTTTGCGGTTGCTTGGGGGAATGGTAGCATCAATCATGAAAACACCACATATTCCCCATGGCTTGCGGTGCCAAAAATTTCATATGCCACTTTGCACTTAACTATGGAAAAGCAATATTTGAGTCTTATCTATTGATGAGAGCACATATATCATGCCAATATTCATCCATATCCATATTCATGAGTCGTTCTCCATATGGTGTGATCAACACAATGTCACTTTTTTCTCCTTCCTTCTTTTTCTATGGTTTCTAATTTTTGGACCCCGATAAGTACCACACGTGTGGCACAAAGCAACTTGAACCAAACACCCCCATCACCACATATCGCGCCACGTCACCGCACGCATGCAAAAATTACGAAACTGATGATGCCAGCGGGAATCTTTTGGATTTTCAGTTTTTAAAGTGTTTTATCTCTTAAATTAAAAATCTGATTAAAAACCGTTTTCACCATTAAATTCGCCGCGATGAGATCTAAGAAACTAGATCCCATATTGATATGGTTTGACGACTTATTTTGTTGGGTTAAAAGTTGCCATGTCTATTGTATCGAAGTTGCCATGATATGTTTCAACTACTTTTCTCTTCTATGTTTAAAATAAATTTTGACATGTTATAAAAAAGGATTAAGAAACTAAACTTATCATGGTGAATTACTAAAATTTGTCATGATCTATGAAATACTTTTGACATGGTTCGTAATTAAAAAGAAATCCGTCGCCAATTACTTAAAAATACATGGTCAATGACTCAAATTTGGCATGAACCATAAACTAAAATTGCCATGGTGAATTATTTAAATTTGTCACGATACATGCACTAAACTTGCCATGGTTCATACAAAAAATAATAATTACCATGGTGAAAATACAAAAATTGCCATGACCTGTAAACTAAAATTGCCATGATCTATAAACTAAATTTGCCATGATGAATTACTAAAAATTGCCATGATCCATGAAGTAAATTTGTTGTGGTAATTACCATAAATTGCCATGGTCAATTAGAAAAGTAATTGAAATGCAATGGTTGCTTTAACTAGAAAAAAGATAGTACATATCATGGCAACTTTTGGCCCTCAGAATAAGTCGTTGAAACATAATAACATGTGATCTAGTTTTGAAGATCTCGCCGATATGGATTTAATGATGAAAACGGATTTTTAATCAGATTTTTTATTTAGGTGATAAAACATTTTTAAGTTTAAAAAAATCAAAAAGATTTCATTGATGTCATCTGTTTGACGTGGCAAAATGGATAAGAATGGAGGCGTTTGAGCCATGTTGCTTTGTGCCACACATGGGGCACTTATCATTTCAGAATTTTTAATCTTTTTCCCATTGCACATTGCATGCCCATGCAATCCTGTAAAATTTTCTAGCTCCTTCTGGTATTCATCAAATCAAACAGGGACCCTAAAAATGTACAGTTTTTGCATTCTAAGCAGGACATCAACTCCAACGCGCTTCATCAGCAAAAAAGAGCAGTCACAACAGAAAGCAGAGACATGTAAACCTCAATGTCAGCAAGAGACCTCAGCTCAGGAATAACAACACCAAATCATGTACAACAATTGTGACCTGCTGCTGCTTCTGTAACAGCAGCCTTAACACAACTGTACACAATAGACAGACAATGCACGGCTGCTACACAACCGGAGAAATAGTGAGGTTATATCTGACTGATTCGGACTCATCCGTCTCCTCTACTACCACAGGTACAAATGATGCACCATGCACAAGCGACATTACATGAAATAATTAATGGTACACGAAATCTGGTGTCAGCCATCAAGGCACCGGATCCCTCTGCGCACCTGGTGGAGCCGTCGGCATTGGGAAGTTGAACGAACAATAGGTTCCGCCAAACTGGGGAGCCTCCACATATGGACTCTAGCACAACAGAAGAAAATGAATTCTCAGTGTCTTGTGTGGAAGGAAGGAAAAAGAGGTCAGGTAAGAGTTTGAACTGTCGCCCAGGTTAGTTTGAAAAGTCAAAACAAGAAACAACTCTGGCCCAAGTCTAACACAACTCCACTGAGTCAAAATGATAATGTATTTACAATGGGAGAAAGGAACAGCTGTTTTCAGGAATTTCACAGGAGATGAAAATTTAGGGGCAACTACCTGGGTAAGAGGAGGGTTAGGAATGGGATTGAATGATGGCTCCCGTTTTGGTGACGAATCAGGGGAGCTACCGGTATTGTCATCCATGTTATCTATATTCTTCATGTGCGACCCTTCCCCCTCACCACTGTTGAGCTTAACACCCTATTATGGAGAAGAAATAAAGCTCATTAACTGAAATGTTACGACATTACCAACACGTGAATTAAACAAATGAACGAGCAATACCTGGAAAATTTTCCCTAAAGTTTTCAGTCCTTTGGCACGAAGACGCAGGTCATCCTTCCTGGCCAAGGGGTCCTGAAGCACCTGGTATCGACACAATGTTACAAATCACTGCTAATCAGCTTTTAAGTGCTGAAGAATACAAGGCACATAACATGCATGAAAAGGTTGCAGGTAAGCTGGGACAGACCATCTGGCAGACATGTGATATGGTGGCTTCTATGTCAGCAACATTAAGCTTCCACAAGGAATCAACCATAACTTTTTTGTGGTTCTGCATGTACACTTCAAGTTCTTCCTCTGTGGTCTGGCCCTCAGCACCCATCTGCTTCTTCAAGTCTTCTTGCAGCTGCATAAGAGCTATTGCACCTGCAATACCGCAAGATAACCGAGTTTTATCACCAACATGATACAAGCATGAACACTCACAGCCCAAAGAAGCACTGTATCACATATGCAATCGAGGTAAACCATATCAAAACAAGCTCACAAAATATTGATGAGACACTTTTACCTGCTGCAGCTGTTACTTGGGATTTGATAAAATGGCCTTTGTCTCTGAACCATTCTGCTACAAACGGAACCCCCAAATATATTGCCTTCTTTCCAAGTTCTTTTGCAGCTTGTCTTGAATATACATAGCCAATAGTGTTCAGCATAACAAGTCCATATGCTGCAGGACAACGGCAACAGGACAAAAAGAGGGAGGAACTTCAGATTACAGATATCAAGGGGCCATCCAACAGAGCATACAGGAGAATACAAACAGAAAAATGTATTAAAGCAAAAGCATTAGACAGTTAAGAAAAGGTTCGGTAAACACATTCTAGTCTACCTATAGCATTGTCATGTACTTCAGGAAGAGAAGAGCAAATTAGGACTATGGAGTACTCCTACAGACCAGGTTAGATCTTCCGTGCATCCTTTGCTTCAGACAAGACGTCAACAACGATGTAATTCATTAAATATTATTTTTAGTTAGCAGATAAGAGGGACTATAAAATTGATTGTCTTTAGTTAAGCCAAATGCGAAGCAGCTGTTACCCCTGCCAACTTACCCCGTCGAAAAAACAGTAACTGCTTTTTCCAGACAATTCTAAGAATGTCATCACCTATACTATGCTCATGAACACATCAAATAAGATAATCACACACTGAACCATCGAAATTGCAGCTCCTTCAAACGCATCAACTGTCGGCTAAATTCTTACAGCAATAGGCAGGACAACCAAGGGAAAAGGATCCAGAGTTCAAGGAGGAAGGGTGCAAACCTGCATCACTAAGTCTGGACACCTCGGCCTCAGCAAGCCGAACGAATTCCTCTTTATTTCCTTGAACATAAAGGTGCAGACGGTTTTTAAGTATCTCTGCAAGTTTCTCCTCTCTTTCTTTTTGAACAGCCTGCAGTTGTAGTTTACCATTCAGCAGATTAGTGGTCGAAAGAGTATAAAATGCAATGAAAATGGATGGAAATCTGATCAACAACCAAACTAATGGTCATGGAGTCGTTGCATATTAGTAAATGATCATAGAATTTATCTATACTAAACCTGCATTTTGTCTTGCAACTTTTTTGTGTCGATCTGTTCATCTTCGTCAAAATTATCAAGTGAAGCCATTGACGCCATTGCCAATTGACCAATATAATCCTCAAAAAGCTCACTACCGAATAGCATCGCGAAAATTGCTGCTGGATCAATTATTCCATCCCTGTAGAATGTTGACAAGCAAGTTAATTAGAATATGATTATCATAAGATTATTTACAATATGATGTGAAACTTTTTTTTTTCCAAAAATTGCATCTTTTGGATTGAAGAAAACTAGTTGCCTCTTAGTCCTTTACAAAAGCCCCGACTAACAGTACTCATGCTGCTTTGCCATAAGTGTCAAGTCCACAGCCCTAAAGTTTCGAGTAGGTTTCAAAACCTCTAGATAATTTGTCAATGGAAATCAAACATACGTTGAGATGCCAGATTTCCCATGTGCATCATAAGCTTGGCGCTGAGCGGGGTCACTAAGCACTTGGTATGCCTCCCCTAGTTCCTGCAATCATAATTTCTCTGTGTAAACAGCAGTCTTATACTAAAGAAAAATTAGGCACACATCATAAAATTCTTTCTCATGAAGTCAATAGAATCAATTCTCATTTTAAAATCACCATGAGAAATACATAATACGAACTACAGCAGCTATGGAGTAACAATGTTCAACAGATTAATTAATTAAATAACAAGTTTTTCTATAACAATGTACTTACAGCTAAGTAGTACGTACTGAGAACAGTTCTTTAAAATACATCAAAAAAATCATGTGGCATCTGATTAGCATAACATCAGTCTCACAGTTATTTATGAACATAAGGTTACATTTTTTTTCCTGCTTGCAGGCTCAGACCAGTTTGCTTCTTGAAATGGTTAATCTGCCTATTTAGGTTCAAACGCCCTAGCTAGATTTTCCTGAAGAATATAGCAATACTAGTAAAAGCATCAAACCTCCATGACTGCATCAGAATCTGAACTAGAATAAATATATGGGTAGGTGCAAAGTTCGTATTGATGAGTGCAGCTTCAGTTGCTCACAGTGTATGATTTCCTTAAAAGTGAGGAACCTACTCCAGCAGCCGCCCAAGGAGACGAGCCGCACGTACAATAACTAGCACCCAACTCTTTCATGCATGTTTCTAACCAAAAAAACTCTTTCATGCATGAGAACATATAACTAACTGATGAAAGCCATAAAGGTTCATTACTGAAGAGTGTGAGCAATATCCTGAGCTACATTACCATGTTTTGTTGTTAAGCAGTTCACAATTTCACATGGTTGGGCCAGTTGAAGCTTGGCAGAAGCTTCTTTCGCATCGACCCAAGACAATATGCAGGGTTGAAGGTGCGAAAGCATTTTTCGGTGAGCTGGCGCGGCTTCTGATTTCTCAAATTGCATAATGTGAAATCACACGTATATTTGTGAAATCTGCTACTTTTAGAGTAGCAACAAACAAATATAGTTTGACGGATGGCAATTCACACTCGACTGGCCAGTGGTCGGCAATGTTCTTTTAAAAAGAAGAAAAAACAGGTCTCAACTCTCAAAGCAACATGTTACAAGATGGTACATAAGGTTCACTATTTGCTCATAGGGTAGTATAGAGCAGCTATGACACAAAAATTACTGATTCGTTAAATATTTATGCCAAGAAGTAAATCAGAAGTGCTATTTAACATTGTTTGTTGCAATTGTTTATTTTAATTGTCTCCTTAACTCGATGAATGTGTCCTCGAGACAAGCACTTAAAAGAGTCGTTGATCAGCAAAGAAGGCAAAACACCATTGGCACCAACAGAATAGTCAAACAAGGACATCCTCCTTCAAGACTCGTCTGGAGGCTGTTGGCATTATCCAAAGTTTTTTGCGTTTTGGCACCAACATGTAAGCCTATAATCGGGTTGAATCGAGGATTCTACGCTATCGGATGAGTGTCCTGGTTGCTTGGCACAGCAGCTCAGATGTGAGCTGAGCGAAAGGTGGGCAGATTGTGGTAAAGGAGCAAAGGCAAAACACCTTACCTGGAACTTCCCTGCGGCCTGGGGGTCATTAGGGTTCTTGTCTGGGTGGACCTGCCTCGCCTGCAACACCACCACCAGCAGCAGCAGAAGGAATCAGATACTAGAAAAAAAAAACGCAGCAAAGCAAGAAGGAGCGAGGAGGAGCGGGAGAGCTACCTTGATGTAATACGCCTTCTTGATCTCCGACTCGCTGGCTGTGGGGATCACGCCGAGCACGTCGTAGTAGCCCGTCTCCTTCACCATGGCCGGCGACTCTCCCCGAGCTTCGATCTGCCCCCCTCCTCCTCTTCCCGATTCGGTTGCCGGCGGTGGACGGATCCACCAACTGGCCGACTGCTCGCTCGAGGGGGGGACGGGGTGCCTCGGACGGCGACGGCGACGGCGGGGGCGCGGGCGGCGGCGGTGGGACGCCGGGCGTGGGGGGAGAGGACGGAGGAGCTGGCTGGTGGTCGACTGGTCGGGCTTTAGGATTTCGGCCACCTGCAAAGCGCGTGGTGTCGGACAGAACTTGTTACTTTGCTGGGAATCTACCGCGATTCCACGTCCAGCAGCCAAGATGGATTTGGGTCTGGTCAGGTCAGTGGGTTGCTGCAGTCTGACTCGGAGTCGTCGACCGTATCAACAACAACCTCGGCCTAAATCACCCCGGAAAAGTCTGCCACATGATGTCAAACAAACTGTACACCTTATTGTCTATTGTGAGGATCGTTGATTTTCCCCCCTTGATCTTCCAATCAGTTTTTTTTTTCTGGAGACTTTGCCTTGTATTTTTTTTAGTATCAGTACAGACACAAACGCTCATATACACGCGCATACACTCACCCCTATGAACGCACACACGCACACCCTACCCCTATGAGCACCTCCGAAAGACTAAGCCGGCACATCATCTTGAGATTTACAAAGTCACCGTAGGCACCTCGTCGTCGACGGAAACGTCTCCTCCCACTGAAAGCGCATCGCCGGAAATCCTGAAATAATGCGAGCACCAGGATTTGAACCCTAGTGGGTTGGGGATACCACTGTCCACCTAACCATCTCAACCACAGGTTGATTCGCAGGCTTTGCCTCATATTGATATTCAGTAATGTCAAACAAAGTGACTTGATCTTACTTTGGAGGTCCGCAAAGCTGCATATCAGCGACGGAGCCGCGTCAAGCTTGGGTGAGAAGGTGATTCGTCATTCTTTTCTGTTGGGGAACGTAGTAATTTTAAAAAAATTCCTACGCACACGCAAGATCATGGTGATGCATAGCAACGAGAGGGGAGAGTGTGATCTACGTACCCTTGTAGACCGACAGCGGAAGCGTTAGCACAACGCGGTTGATGTAGTCGTACGTCTTCACGGCCCGACCGATCAAGCACCGAAATTACGGCACCTCCGAGTTTTAGCACACGTTCAGCTCGATGACGATCCCCGGACTCCGATCCAGCAAAGTGTCGGGGAAGAGTTCCGTCAGTACGACGGCGTGGTGACGATCTTGATGTTCTACCGTCGCAGGGCTTCGCCTAAGCACCGCTACAATATTATCGAGGATTATGGTGGAAGGGGGCACCGCACACGGCTAAGAATATGATCACGTGGATCAACTTGTGTCTAGAGGTGCCCCCTTACCCCCGTATATAAAGGAGCAAGGGAGGAGGAGGCTGGCCCTAGGAGGGGGCGCGCCAAGTGTGGAGTCCTACTAGGACTCCCTAGTCCTAGTAGGATTCCACCTCCCATATGGAATAGGAAAAGAGGAAGGGAAAAGGAGAAGGAAGGAAGGGGGCGCCCCCCTTCCCTAGTCCAATTCGGACCAGACCAAGGGGAGGGGTGCGGCCACCCTTGAGGCCCTTTTTCTTCTTTCCCGTATGGCCCAATAAGGCCCAATACGTATTCCCGTAACTCTCCGGTACTCCAAAAAATACCCGAATCACTCGGAACCTTTCCGATGTCCGAATATAGTCGTCCAATATATCGATCTTTACGTCTCGACCATTTCGAGACTCCTCGTCATGCCCCCGATCTCATCCGGGACTCCGAACTCCTTCGGTACATCAAAACTCATAAACTCATAATGTAACTGTCATTGAAACCTTAAGCGTGCGGACCCTACGGGTTCGAGAACAATGTAGACATGACCGAGACACGTCTCCAGTCAATAACCAATAGCGGAACTTGGATGCTCATATTGGCTCCCACATATTCTACGAAGATCTTTATCGGTCAGACCGCATAACAACATACGTTGTTCCCTTTGTCATCGGTATGTTACTTGCCCGAGATTCGATCGTCGGTATCTTAATACCTAGTTCAATCTCGTTACCGGCAAATCTCTTTACTCGTTCCGTAATACATCATCTCACAACTAACTCATTAGTTGCAATGCTTGCAAGGCTTATGTGATGTGCATTACCGAGAGGGCCCAGAGATACCTCTCCGACAATCGGAGTGACAAATCCTAATCTCGAAATACGCCAACCCAACATGTATCTTTAGAGACACCTGTAGAGCTCCTTTATAGTCACCCAGTTACGTTGTGACGTTTGGTAGCACACAAAGTGTTCCTCCGGCAAACGGGAGTTGCATAATCTCATAGTCATAGGAACATGTACAAGTCATGAAGAAAGCAATAGCAACATACTAAACGATCGGGTGCTAAGCTAATGGAATGGGTCATGTCAATCACATCATTCTCCTAATGATGTGATCCCGTTAATCAAATAACAACTCGTTTGTTTATGGTTAGGAAACATAACCATCTTCGATTAACGAGCTAGTCAAGTAGAGGCATACTAGTGACACTTTGTTTGTCTATGTATTCACACAAGTATTATGTTTCCGGTTAATACAATTCTAGCATGAATAATAAACATTTATCATGATATAAGGAAATAAATAATAACTTTATTATTGCCTCTAGGGCATATTTCCTTCATTTTCTTCGATGGATATTGTGGTGGTGCCGGAGGCAGGTGACGAGCGTTGGTGTCAAGCTCAGAGATGTTCTACTATCTTTTCAGTTTTGTCATGCCGGTCTTTACGTGACTTGTACTTTGTTTTTTATGATATGAATGAGACATGTATTACCATGCAAAAAAACAAAGTCTGACATCAGCGCTGAAGAAAATCGGTTTAGGACATCGTTTTGATCATCTATGCAAATTCCTTTTGCCAACTATACACAACATCCCATAGTTAGAGAGCTGTGTAAAATAGAGCTCTCACATTCACCGGGAGGTTTTCCGACGTTAGATCTGTTTTACCACACGATTTGGACCGTCCGATCTCAACCCTGAGCGACCTCGGCCGTTGGATAGTTTGTGGATCGCCATAAAACCGTTGGATATTTTTATAGATGGCAAAGGTGGGTAATTCGGTGGTTTGGGCGGGGGTAGTCCTGTCATTCTACATCTTCAGATATAAGGGCAGCAGCGCCTATGGTAGAACCCTAGCCGCCTCCCGATTCCTGCACGCGTGCGCGATGCCTCTCGTTGCCGCCGCCATCCTCCGTTCTTTCCCGCGCTCTACCTCTGCCCCGCGCCGCCACCCCCCTCCATTCCCTTCCCATCCGTCGCCCTGAGCGCCATCTTCTTCTTTATGTAGCGGCTGGCGTAGCTCCGCGCCTCCTCCACCCCTAGCTCGTTGTCTCCATCCAAGACATAGAGGAGGAATAGGGAGCTCCTCCGCGGCTTCGCCGCTCATGCCGTCGATATGGGAACCTGGGCTAGCCTCCCCCCCTTGGATTTCAGTCTCTGCCACACCTTGCTCCCACCTCCTATTACTCCCCGCTGCCATCCTCTTGCGTTGCGCTACCGGCCGACATTCCACGTCAGCCAAGCTGCACGATATCCATCCTTGGTACGAGCTGCGTCGCCTCCGCCCTGGGTCCCTACACGTCACACTAGTAAACATAAGCATGCATCGTCAAGATTAAGTTGCATGGCCTAGTCGGAGGATGGGAGCCGAGGCCCTCCTCCCCTCCGCCCCACCACCCTCCGAGCCTCACCGGAGGCAGCCTACTCTAGCTCCTCACACCTACATCAAGAGAGTAAATTGCTCAAAGCCACCACATTTGTGGCTAGAGTACTCCAAAACCACCGCTTTTGTCAAAAATCACACAAAAAACATCGACTCCGCGGCAAGTGAGTAACAAATCGCGCTAATTCAAAACTGAGACGCGTCTAACAGCGGAACTGATGGATTGGCCCCACATGTCAGGCTGATTTGGCATGCCTAGCTGGATAATATGCTGAGGTGGAAGGTGACCCCACCTGTCAGCCGCCCATATCCTTTAAATTGTTTTTATTTTTGTTATTCCTCCTCCTTTTCTTCTATCTCTCCCTCTCTGAAAAGGTTCTTGCTCTCGCTCCACCATGGCCACTGGTAGGCAGAGCCCCTCGAGAAGCCCCGCCGCTGCTGCCGGGAAGCCCCGTGATACGTCTCCAACGTATCTATAATTTTTGATTGCTCCATGCTATATTATCTACTGTTTTGGACAATATTGGGCTTTATCATACACTTTTATATCATTTTTTGGGACTAACCTATTAACCCAGAGCCCAGTGCCAGTTTCTGTTTTTACCCTGTTTTAGGGTTTTGAAGAAAAGGAAAATCAAACGGAGTCCAATTGACCTAAAACTTCACGGAACTCATTTTTGGAAGGAAAGAAGCCCAGAAGACTTGGAGTGCACGTCAGGGGACCTTCGAGGAGGCCACGAGGTATGGGTGCGCGCCCACCCCCTGGGCGCGCTCTCCACCCTCGTGCCCCCCCTGACGTACTTCTTCCGCCTATATATCTCCATATACCCTAAAAACATCGGGGAACACAATAGATCGGGAGTTCCGCCGCCAGAAGCCTCCGTAGCCACCGAAAGCCAATCTAGACCCATTCCGGCACCCTGCCGGAGGGGGAAATCCCTCTCCAGTGGCCATCTTCATCATCCCGGTGCTCTCCATGATGAGGAGGGGGTAGTTCTCCCTCGGGGCTGAGGGTATGCACCAGTAGCTATGTGTTTGATCTCTCTCTCTCTCTCTCTCTCTGTCTCTCTCTCTCTCTCTCGTGTTCTTGAGGTGATACGATCTTGATGTATCGCGAGCTTTGCTATTATATTTGGATCCTATGATATCTTCTCCCCCCTCTACTCTCTTGTAATGGATTGAATTTCCCCTTTGAAGCTATCTTATCGGATTGCGTCTTTAAAGATTTGAGAACACTTGATGTATGTTTTGTCGTGCGTATCTGTGGTGACAATGGGATACCACGTGATTCACTTGATGTATGTTTTGGTGATCAACTTGCGGGTTCCGCCCATGAACCTATGCATAGGGGTTGGCACACGTTTTTGTCGTGATTCTCCGGTAGGAACTTTGGGGCACTCTTTGAGGTTCTTTGTGTTGGTTGAATAGATGAATCTAAGATTGTGTGATGCATATCGTATAATCATACCCACGGATACTTGAGGTGACATTGGAGTATCTAGGTGACATTAGGGTTTTGGTTGATTTGTGTCTTAAGGTGTTATTCTAGTACGAACTCTAGGGCTGTTTGTGACACTTATAGGAATAGCCCAACGGATTGATTGGAAAGAATAACTTTGAGGTGGTTTCGTACCCTACCATAATCTCTTCGTTTGTTCTCCGCTATTAGTGACTTTGGAGTGACTCTTTGTTGCATGTTGAGGGATAGTTATGTGATCCAATTATGCTATTCTTGTTGAGGGAACTTACACTAGCGAAAGTATGAACCCTAGGCCTTGTTTCCTATCATTGTAATACCGTTTATGCTCACTTTTATCATTAGTTACCTTGCTGTTTTTATATTTTCAGATTACAAAAACCTATATCTACCATCCATATTGCACTTGTATCACCATCTCTTCGCCGAACTAGTGCACCTGTACAATTTACCATTGTATTGGGTGTGTTGGGGACACAAGAGACTCTTTGTTATTTGGTTGCAGGGTTGCTTGAGAGAGACCATCTTCATCCTACGCCTCCTACGGATTGATAAACCTTAGGTCATCCACTTGAGGGAAATTTGCTACTGTCCTACAAACCTCTGCACTTGGAGGCCCAACAACGTCTACAAGAAGAAGGTTGTGTAGTAGACATCAAGCTCTTTTCTGGCGCCGTTGCTGGGGAGGTTAGCGCTTGAAGGTATATCTTTAGATCTTGCAATCGAGTCTTTTAGTTTCTTGTTTTATCACTAGTTTAGATTATAAAAGAAAACTATAAAAAAAGGGAATTGAGTTTGTCTCATACGCTTCACCTTTTTAATATCTTTCGTGAGTATGATGGAAAGGAAAATTGTGCCAAAGTGTTAGAAGAAGAATGCATTAAAATGTTTGGCACTAAATATTTGAATGATGAGCATGATTGCAATGTTGTTAGTATGAATTCCTTGAATATCCATGATGCTAATGATATGCAAAGCCACAAGCTTGGGGAAGCTATGTTTGGTGAAGATGATATTTTTTGTCCCCCAAGTTTTGATGAGCAAATTTATTATGATGAAAGCATGCCTCCTATCTATGATGATTATTGTGATGACACGTATGCTTTAAAGAATAATGATAACCATGAAACTTGTCATCTTGATCTTAATTTTCAATCACATGATAGTTATTTTGTTGAGTTTGCTCCCACTATTATCCATGAGAAGAATTTTGCTTATGTGGAGAGTAGTAAATTTTGCATGCTTGTAGATCATGAAAAGAATGCTTTAGGTGCTGGTTATATTGTTGAATTCATTCATGATGCTACTGAAAATTATTATGAGGGAGGAACTTATGCTTGTAGGAATTGCAATAATACCAAGTTTCCTCTCTATGTGCTTAAAGTTTTGAAGTTATGCTTGTTTTACCTTCCTATGCAAGTTGATTCTTGTTCCCATAAGTTGTTTGCTCACCAAATCCCTATGCATAGGAAGTATGTTAAACTTAAATGTGCTAGTCATATTCTTCATGATGCTCTCTTTATGTTTCAATTCTTATCTTTTATGTGAGCATCGTTGAAATCATCATGCCTAGCTAGGGGCGTTAAACGATAGCGTTTATTGGGAGGAAACCCAATTTTATTTTAGTTCCTTGCTTTTTGTTCCTCTTTAGTAATAAATAATTCATCTAGCCTCTGTTTAGATGTGGTTTTATACTTTTAATTAGTGTTTGTGCCAAGTAGAACCTTTGGGAAGACTTGGGGAAAGTCTTGTTGATCTTGCTGTAAAAAACAGAAACTTTAGCGCTCACGAGAATTGCTGCCATTTTTATTTGGAGAGTGCTATTTAGTTAATTATTTTTTAAGATGATTAATATATAAATTCCTCAGGTCCAGCAATTTATTTGATAATTTTATGAGCTCCAGAAGTACATGTTTGATACAGATTACTACAGACTGTTTTGTTTTTGACAGATTCTGTTTTTCATGTGTTGTTTACTTATTTTGATGAATCTATGGCTAGTAAAAGAGTTTATAAACCATAGAGAATTTGGAATACAGTAGGTTTAACACCAATATAAATAAAGAATGAGTTCATTACAGTACCTTTCATGGTCTCCCTATTGGTTGCTCGACGTAGGGTCCAAGTCTCCTGGATCTTGTTCGGTGAGAAAATCACGTTCCCTAAGGTTTCATTCTGTTTGGACTCCGTTTGATATTCCTTTTCTTCGAAACCCTAGAATAGGCAAAAAAACAACAATTCTGGGCTGGGCCTCCGGTTAATAGGTTAGTCCCAAAAATAATATAAAAGTGGATGTTAAAGCCCAATAATGTCCAAAACAGTAGATAATATAGCATGGAGTAATAAAAAATTATAGATATGTTGGAGACGTATCAAGCATCCCCAAGCTTAATTCCTGCTCGTCCTCGAGTAGGTAAATGATAAAAACAGAATTTTTGATGTGGAATGATACTAGGCATAATATCAATGTAATTCTTCTTAATTGTGGCATGAATATTCAGATCCGAAAGATTCAAGATAAAAGTTTAATATTAACATAGAAATAATAATACTTCAAGCAGACTAACCAAGCAATTATGTCTTCTTAAAATAACATGGCCAAAGAAAGTTATCCCTACAAAATCATATAGTCTGGCTATGCTCCATCTTCACCACACAAAGTATTCAAATCATGCACAACCCCGATGACAAGCCAAGCAATTGTTTCATACTTTTAATGTTCTCAAACTTTTTCAATCTTCACGCAATACATGAGCGTGAGCCATGGACATAGCACTATAGGTGGAATAGAATGGTGGTTGTGGAGAAGACAAAAAGGTGGAAGATAGTCTCACATCAACTAGGCGTATCAATGGGCTATGGCGATGCCCATCAATAGATATCAATGTGAGTGAGTAGGGATTGTCATGCAACGGATGCACTAGAGCTATAAATGTATGAAAGCTCAACAAAAGAAACTAAGTGGGTGTGCATCCAACTTGCTTGCTCATGAAGACCTAGGGCATTTTGAGGAAGCCCATCATTGGAATATACAAGCCAAGTTCTATAATGAAAGATTCCCACTAGTATATGAAAGTGACAACATAGGAGACTCTCTATCATGAAGATCATGGTGCTACTTTGAAGCACAAGTGTGGTAAAAGGATAGTAGCATTGTCCCTTCTCTCTTTTTCTCTCATTTTTTGGGCCTTTTCTCTCTTTTTTATGGCCTATTTTTTTCGTCCGGAGTCTCATCCCGACTTATGGGGAAATCATAGTCTCCATCATCCTTTCCTCACTGGGACAATGCTCTAATAATGATGATCATCACACTTTTATTTACTTACAACTCCAGAATTACAACTCGATACTTAGAACAAAATATGACTCTATGTGAATGCCTCCGGCGGTGTACCGGGATATGCAATGACTCATGAGTGACTTCTATGAAAGAATTATGAACGGTGGCTTTGCCACAAATACGATGTCAACTACATGATCATGCAAAGCAATATGACAATGATGGAGCGTGTCATGATAAACGGAACGGTGGAAAGTTGCATGGCAATATATCTCGAAATGGCTATGGAAATGCCATGATAGGTAGGCATGGTGGCTGTTTTGAGGAAGGTATATGATGGGTGTATGATACCGCCGAAAGGTGCGTGGTATTAGAGAGGCTAGCAATGGTGGAAGGGTGAGAGTGCGTATAATCCATGGACTCAACATTAGTCATAAAGAACTCATATACTTATTGCAAAAATCTACAAATTATCAAAGCAAAGTATTACGCGCATGCTCCTAGGGGGATAGATTGGTAGAAAAAGACCATCGCTCGTCCCCGACCGCCACTCATAAGGAAGACAATCAATAAATAAATCATGCTCCGACTTCTTAACATAATGGTTCACCATACGTGCATGCTACGGGAATCGCAAACTTCAACACAAGAATTTTTCAAATTCACAATTACTCAACTAGCACGACTCTAATATCACCATCTCCATATCTCAAAACAATTATCAAGTTTCAAACTTCTCATAGTATGCAACACACTCATAAGAAAATTTTATTAATCTTGAATACCTAGCATATTAGGATTATTTAAGCAAATTACCATGCTATTTAAGACTCTCAAAATAATCTAAATGAAGCATGAGAGATCAATAGTTTCTATAAAATAAATCCACCACCGTGCTCTGAAAGATATAAGTGAAGTACTAGAGCAAAACTATATAACTCAAAAGATATAAGTGAAGCACATAGAGTATTCTAATAATTTCCGAATCATGTGTCTCTCTCTCAAAAGGTGTGTACAGAAAATATGATTATGGTAAACTAACAAATAAATACTCAAATCATACAAGACGCTCCAAGAAAAACACATATCATGTGGTGAATAAAAATATAGCTCCAAGTAAAGTTACCGATAGAAGTAGACGAAAGAGGGGATGCCTTCCGGGGCATCCCCAAGCTTTGGCTTTTAGGTGTCCTTATATTATCTTGGGGGTTCCATGGGCATCCCCAATCTTAGGCTTTTTCCACTCCTTGTTCCATAATCCATCAAATCTTTACCCAAAACTTGAAAACTTCACAACACAAAACTTAAAGAAGAAAATCTCGTGAGCTCCATTAGCGAAAGAAAACAAAAGACCACTTCAAGATACTGTAATGAACTCATTATTTATTTATATTGGTGTTAAACCTACTGTATTCCAACTTCTCTATGATTTATAAACTATTTTACTATCCATAGATTCATCAAAATAAGCAAACAACACACGAAAAACAGAATCTGTCAAAAACAGAATAGTCTGTAGTAATCTGTAGCTAGCGCAAGATCTGGAAACCAAAAATTCTAAAATAAATTGCTGGACGTGAGGAATTTATCTATTAATCATCTTCAAAAAGAATTAACTAAATAGCACTTTCCAAATAAAAATGGCAGCAGTTCTTGTGACCGCTAAAGTTTCTTTTTTTTACAGCAAGATTAACAAGACTTTCCCCAAGTCTTCCCAACGGTTCTACTTGGTACAAACACTAATTAATCACAAAAAACACAACCAAAACAGAGGCCAGATAAATTATTTATTACTAAACATGAGCAAAAAGCAAGGAATAAAAAGAAAATTGGGTTGCCTCCCAACAAGCGCTATCGTTTAACGCGCCTAGCTAGGCATAAAAGCAAGGATAGATCTAGGTGTTGCCATCTTTGGTAGGTAATTCTTCAATGAGGCATATTCCATCCTTAGGAATTTCTTTATTTTTATTGATTATCAAACTTTTAGGCATAAGATCGAAAAATTCATTTGTAACAAATGGTTCCTTGATGATAGCAAAAAGATTGGGATAAATACTTATAGATTTGAGATCCGCAGTTTCCTTACTAGAGGATTCACCCTTATTTTTAGGAACATACATAAGCTTGGCAATTTTAGTAGGAGGACTTGGAGTATTCTTTATGGAAGAAAAAGTGGTTCCCAAGTTGGTAATAATACCCTCAAGTTTATCGATTCTAGTGGAATCCTGATTTATTTTCTCATTAACTATAGGTTCCTTTTCTTTAATATTTTTCAAAGTGACTCCTACTTTAGATCCATATTGAGTGATTCGGTTGTGGATCTTTTTATCCAAATTTTCAATTAACTCTACAGTAGCAACCTTATTTTCAATAATTTCAAGTCTTTGCATTACATGCTCCAAAGTTAACATAGTTCCATTAACCAAAAGAGGTGGTGAGCCAAACAAATCTAACATATCATTATAAGAATCAAAAGTATGGCTACCCAAGAAGTTCCCTCCGGTAATGGTATCAAGGATATATCTGTACCAAGGAGTAGCACCTACATAAAAACTGCGAAGAAGAACAAAAGTAGATTGCTTCCTGGTAGATCTATTTTGAGCATTGCAAATTCTATACCAAGCGTCTTTTAGATTTTCTCCCTCCCTTTGCTTAAAATTTAGAACTTCATTCTCGGGAGACAGCGGAGAAGATAAGGGACTAGCCATAACGACAAGCAAACGGAAAAGAGAGGGAGGATAGAGAGAGAGGGCGAATAAAACGGCAAGGGTGAAGTGGGGGAGAGGAAAACGAGAGGCAAATGGCAAATAATGTAATGCGGGAGATAAGGGTTTGTGATGGGTACTTGGTATGTTGACTTTTGCGTAGACCTCCCCGGCAACGGCGCCAGAAATCCTTCTTGCTACCTCTTGAGCACTTGCATTGGTTTTCCCTTGAAGAGGAAAGGGTGGTGCAGCAAAGTAGCATAAGTATTTCCCTCAGTTTTTGAGAACCAAGGTATCAATCCAGTAGGAGGCTACACGCGAGTCCCTCGCACCTACACAAAACAAATAAATCTTCCGCAACCAACATGATAAGGGGTTGTCAATCCCTACACGGCCACTTACGAGAGTGAGATCTGATAGATATGATAAGATAATATTTTTGGTATTTTTATGATAAAGATGCAAAGTAAAATAAAAGGCAATGAAAATAACTAAGTATTGGAAGATTAATATGATGAAGATAGACCCGGGGGCCATAGGTTTCACTAATGGCTTCTCTTGAGAGCATATATATTTTACGGCGGGTGAACAAATTACTGTTGAGCAATTGACAGAATTGAGCATAGTTATGAGAATATCTAGGTATGATCATGTATATAGGCATCACGTCCGAGACAAGTAGACCGACTCCTGCCTGCATCTACTGCTATTACTCCACACATCGACCGCTATCCAACATGCATCTAGAGTATTAAGTTCATAAGAACAGAGTAAAGCCTTAAGCAAGATGACATGATGTAGAGGGATAAATTCATGCAATATGATAAAAAAAACCATCTTGTTATCCTCGATGGCAACAATACAATACGTGCCTTGCTACCCCTACTGTCACTGGGAAAGGACACCGCAAGATTGAACCCAAAGCTAAGCACTTCTCCCATTGTAAGAAAGTTCAATCTAGTAGGCCAAAGCAAACTGATAATTCGAAGAGACTTGCAAAGATAACCAATCATACATAAAAGAATTTAGAGAAGATTCAAATATTGTTCATAGATAAACTTGATCATAAACCCACAATTCATCGGTCTCAACAAACACACCACAAAGGAAGATTACATCGAATAGATCTCCACAAGAGAGGGGGAGAACTTTGTATTGAGATCCAAAAAGAGAGAAGAAGCCATCTAGCTAATAACTATGGACCCGAAGGTCTGAGGTAAACTACTCACACTTCATCAGAAGGGCTATGGTGTTGATGTAGAAGCCCTCCGTGATCGATGCCCCCTCCGGCGGAGCTCCGGAACAGGGCCCAAGATGGGATCTCGTGGATACAGAAAGTTACGGCGGTGGAATTAGGGTTTTGGCTCCGTATCTGATCGTTTGGGGGTACGTAGGTATATATAGGAGGAAGAAGTACGTCGGTGGAGCAACAGGGGGCCCACGAGGGTGGAGGGCGCGCCAGGGGGGTAGGCGTGCCCCCCTACCTCGTGGCCTCCCTGTTGGTTGCTTAACGTAGGGTCCAAGTCTCCTGGATCTTGTTCGGTGAGAAAATCACGTTCCCGAAGGTTTCATTCCGTTTGGACTCCGTTTGATATTCCTTTTCTTCGAAACCCTAAAATAGGCAAAAAAAAGCAATTCTGGGCTGGGCCTCCGGTTAATAGGTTAGTCCCAAAAATAATATAAAAGTGGATAATAAAGACCAATAATGTCCAAAACAGTAGATAATATAGCATGGAGCAATCAAAAATTATAGATACGTTGGAGACGTATCAGTCCCCAAGTAGTGACACCTTTGGGCCATTAAAACGGGGAAAGTACATCGTCGCTGACGAGTAGGTACCTTATCTTGGTGATTCTCCGCGTGCTGATTCCCTTCCTGACGATATCTCTTCAGGATCCCTTCCGCCAAGGCCGTGGAATCTCCTGAGAAGCAACCTCCTCTTGCCTCGTTTCTCCCGCTGGACTCGAGCGCTACAAGCCCGCGCGCTGCTCACGGCGTGGAGTCGACCGGGGAAGCCAGCCCGTCGACAAGGCGTCTTGAGCTCGCGCCTTCGCCGTCTCTCCTTCGCGGCCTTGCTTGGAGTACAGCAAGCATGCCAAGGGTTCCTCCCCTGGTCATGGACGGCAACTGGATGGCTTCGGTCATGGGTTCCTCTTCAAGCAGCGGGCCTCCACTCGTTCGGGCTCCTCGCGAGGCCTGGCCCGCAATTGGGCGGGCGCCAGCCCCCCGCTGAAAGGGGGCGAGCTGCTTCAGGCCCCATCCACGGTCCCCGCGGCGGAGGACGGAGTCAGCAGCATGCTTGAGTCAGTGCAAGAAAGGAGCATCGTCCACCACGAGCTCTTTCAGGAGGCGATGGGCGCGATGAACCGGCTTGGTGAAGAGCTCGTGGATGTGGACGCACGCCTCGTGGCCGAGGGTCTTCGGCTGGTGGAGGAGCAGCATAAGCTGAAGGTGGCTATCAACCTCGGGCGCCACCAGCGCGAGCTCGATAGTGCGAAGGCCGAGGCTTCCTTCGCAGCCTCCCGTGAGGCCTGCTCCCGAGCTCTGGAAGAGGCTCGGGAAGCTGACCGCCATCGCGAGGTCATGGAGAAGCGCGCATGGGAGCTCCAAGCCTGGAGTGTCGTCTTGGATCAACAAGTGGAGGCACGCAGAGCCGCTCTTGCGTCGTTGAGGGGGACGCCTGCCGAAGAGGAAGAGATCCGGAAGCGCGAGGAGGCACTGGTGCTGGAAGCTGTGGAGCATAGCTTTGATCTCGAACGACTGGAGACGAGGGAGCGTCAAGTTGCCCAGGCGGAGGATGCCGTCGGCGCGCGCGAGGCCAGGGCCCAGGAGGAGGTTGATCGCCGGGTGGCCGACGTTCGCGCGGGTCTTGAGGGTAGGCTTGACCTGAAGTTGAAGCTCGTGGAAGCTGAGGCCGCTGGTAGGACTGCTGCCCTCAAGTCCAGGTTGACCGAGGTGGAGCGACGCGAGGAGGCCACCGCAGCTGCCCTGGTCTCGGCGTAGGCCGAACTGGCCTCCGCCCGCGCCTAGCTGCTCCCTCTTCAGCAACGGGTCGCTGACGCCGAGTCCGTCGTGCAGCAGAACAGGGAGGAAGTGCTTCAGCGACGGACGCTGGAGCGCGTGCACGCCCCCATGCTCCAGGACCTCAGGAACAAGGCCAACATCGCCCTGGGCCACATCTGTGATGAGAATGCTCCTCATCCCCACGCGAATGACTACGCCAGCCACCTCCGCTTCTTCACCGATGTGGTGACGCGCCTGGAGAACCGTTCCGAGAGGGATCGCCAACTTGTTGAAGAGAGGAGCCGCGGCCTGCTCGGGCATGCGTACTTCCGCGTCTTCAGCCATCTCCAGAACGCCGACCCCAACTTCGATTTTGACGCCGCCATTGCTCCTGTGCCCGAGGCCATCCGTGGCGACCTGTCGCGATGGGTGGAAGACAATGTGGACGTGCTAGCCAGGGCCTTCACTTCCGATGACGATGGGGTGGTGGTCGCTGCGGACGCGGGCGACATGGTCGACGATGGTGATGGCGACGCTGGTGAAGGTGACGGTGGCAGTGATGCCAGCGATGGTGGCAGTGATGCCAGTGACGCATCTGAGGGCGATCCGGGGGATGCGGCGAGCGATATGTCTGACTGATCCCGTGTTTCCCAGCTGTCTGTCCTGCACACAGAAGCTCGGGCGCAGCCCTTGAGGTTGTAAGAGCATTTTTGGAGGGGAAGCCCCTCATGTAAATATACTACTACTTCTATCTTTTTAGGTCGAGTTGGATATGCGTCTTCGTGAACTCACGTATCCTGGGGCAAGGTTGCGGTTTACCTTAGCCTGGACGAGCCCAAAACCGGCTCATGAGATTGCGAGTTTCTGGGAAGCTCCTAAGGAACTTGTCGACACGCCCGAGGGGGCGGTGTGATAAGCAAGCGCTAGCCGTGGCGTGTCATGCGCGTGGCGCGTGTGCGCCATGCACAGCCCCGCTCGCGAGGGGCCCGCGAGGGGGAAGCAACAGGCGCGAACTCCGAAATAAGGCAAGAACCAGATAGCAAGAAATCACTCGAACGAGAAAAGGCAACCCCCGCGCGCATCAATGAAAATGCAACTTCAACTTAAATCCAAATCCAGAAGGCAGGGTTACAGAAAAGAGATCCAAAGCAAATGGCCGCGTCTGGCGCCTAGTTTAGTCTTCATGTCTTCTCACCAGCGCGAAGCTAAGTGCTGCCACTAGGACGTGGGAGGGAGCCCCCGAGGCCCGAGGGTGGCACTCCTGAGACTCCATGGCATGTACAGCCCCACTCATTATTACGTGAGAGTGTCATGAGCGGAGACCTTCACAGGCGTGAGCCTTACTTCATATCGCCAGACGAGGGACCCGCCTTGCGCCACCCCCTACCACCGTTGGGACGACTGGATACCAGGACGGCACTGTCAGATCTGGGGTTCCGGCAGACCCTTAAGGTTCGAACACTGGGGTACGCGTGAAGGCTTTCTCCCTATCGATCCACGCCCTAACTCTCTAAGATCTCGCAGACGAACACGACGAACTCTCAACACAGGAAGACATAAGATTTATACTAGTTCGGGCCACTGTTGTGGTGTAATACCCTACTCCAGTGTGGTGGTGGTGGATTGCCTCTTGGGCTGAGGATGAACAGTACAAGGGGAAGAACAACCTCCTGAGGTGGAAGTGTTCTTGTGCTTGGTGTGCTTTTTTGGGTGAGATGATCTCTCTCTTCGTCTTCTTGTCTATTTTGTCCTCCTCCTTCTTCTCTCTCCTCACTAAGGTGGCTAGTTCTACTATATAGGCCCTGGTCCTCTCCCCAAATATTGAGCGGGAAGGGAGCCAACAACGGCCAAGTCGAAAGGGGACAGCTAGTACAAGCTATCCTGACAAAAGATGGTCTTCGCCTGTAAAAGGCTCTGGTGATGACGCCGTCTTGGGCTCCATGGTGACCTCCGCCTTGCCGTCCTTCTGGTCTTGGTCTTGTTGCACCGATATGGAAACCTTTGCCTGATGCCTTGCTACTCTGCACCTGCGCTTGCCCCCTTAGCACTAAAGAGGAAACAAGGACGGTGCGCGCGCTGGCGCCCGCCTGGCCTTGATTGTCATGGCTCACGTCACAAGGACCTCGCGAGGTTCGTCTTGCCTTGATCTCTCCGCCCCTCGTGAGCCTGCCTGGTGAGGCCTCTCTTGAGGGGGTCTTGCGTCGTCTGCCCCGCGAGGCTTGGCCCCTCGCGAGGGTCTTGAATGTCTTGTCGATGAATGATGGGCCATACAAACCTGCCAGCCCAGCCACGCCGTGGGCTGCAGGCAGGCAAGTCTGGGGACCCCCATTCCTAGAACGCCGACAGTAGTCCCCGGGCCCAAGGCGCGCTCGGGCTTGGCTTCGAGGCGAAGCCAAAGGATCAAGCGGGGAGCGCCGCGGGCCCCAAAAGCATGTGGCCTCGGTTGACGCGTGGCGATTGATTGGACGTGGGCGTCTCCGCTTCCCCATGTTGCCTCGGCAACTGCCTGACTTGACAAGTCCCTGCGGCATGCAAGGAAAACCATCATTACCTGTGATCGTGGGGGTGCAGATTGGCCTTCTTCTGCTATAAATGGGGAGGGGGCAGAGCCCCCATCGCCCATCTCTTCCCATTCCGTCTGCTTCTTCCTCCTGTGCTCCCCCTTTGACTCCAATGGCCCCGATCCGTAGGTTTTCGGCTGAGGAAAAGGGGAAGGTTTCCCTTGACGTGATGGCGCTGCTTCCACCGAAGAAGAGGTCAGTCCACCGCCGCGACACCGCGGAGATGCAGGTGGCAACGAGGCCGTGGTGCGAGCGGCCTCCTCCAGGGTATCCATTGCCCTTGTACGCCCAAGTTGGGGGCTTGAGAGGAAGGAACGACGAGCTTCGGCGTGCGCGCCGTGACCAAGGTCGACGCGCCGCGATGACGAGCGCCGCCGCTCCTGTAGTTCATGCCTCGGACTCCTCACACAAGTTCATGGTGTGGGCAGTGATGCCCCCAAGCTCCTGGATTCGCTTCCCGCGCTTCTTCTCCGACGTGATGCCACCGAGGGGACCTCTCGAGCTCTGGTTGCAGCATGCCGACTGCGACGCCCCGTCGACCGGAGCTGAGGTTGAAGAAGTCTCCACAGGCAAGATCTTCATGACCTACGGCTGGGGCGAGGGCGCCCTCGCGATCCACCTCGAGTAGGACGGTGCCTCCATGATGTTCTTCAAGGTTTTCGATGCGGAGGGTCGCCGCTTGGAGTGTTGCCCCGAAGGGGAGAGCCAGGATGAGGCGCGCCCCGCTCACGGCTGCTCCAGCAGCAGCGACTCTTGGGAGTCCATCGTCTCTCCCGAGCTCTACGAGACCCCGGAGATGAGCGACGACAGCTACGTGCCCCCGAGCTCACGCCGTTCTCGGAGCAGGGCCGCCACGTCCGGCCGCCGCCGCCATTGATCTAGATGGGGTTGGCGTCGGCCTCCCGTGGCCCACTGTTGATGATGGTGTCGGCTACGGGGTGTGTAGATAGGATTCTCCTAAGTTCTCATCTTTTGTTCCCTGCGAGGAATCAAGAAGTACCCCGTGGGGGCGTGTAAAGAATCTGCAGTGTCTTTTGTTGATATTAATTATGGAAGCCTTGTTAGGGCTAGTCCTTTTTAGGCTCAGTCTTCCCTTTCCAACCTCGCGACAGCCTGTTGCTCTACGCTGACAGGTCCCAGTCCCCAGGTAGGCTTCAGCCATCGCTGGTATGCCAGGTCGCGTGCCGTGGTCAAGGCCAGGAGGTGAGTGGCCCGAGGTCCAGTAAGAGCCCCTAAGGCGCGATGCTCAGGAGGTCCCCTTTAGCACTCAAGCAGATGTGGTAAGATAAGAAAGGGAGGCGACATTGCCGCAACAGGGCTGTGGCGAGCGCGTCTAATTAGGTTCCAACGATTGGTCGATCCGAGCTCGTGACTTATCTTGGTGGTCCGGGGTCGATTCTTGCTACCTCTTGAGCACTGTGTTGGATTTCCCCAAAGAGGAAGGGATGATGCAGCAAAGTAGCGTAAGTATTTCCCTCAGTTTTTGAGAACCAAGGTATCAATCCAGTAGGAGGCTACGCTCGAGTCCCTCGTACCTACACAAAAACAATAGCTCAACGCAACCAACGCGCTTAGGGGTTGTCAATCCCTTCACGGTCACTTACGAAAGTGAGATCTGATAGAGATGATAAATAATATTTTTGGTATTTTTGGTATAGAGATGCAAAGTAAATAAAGTAAAAGCAAAGTAAAAGCAAAGCAATAATAAAGTGATGGAGATTGATATGATGAGAAAGAGACCTGGGGGCCATAGGTTTCACTAGTGACTTCTCTCAAGAGCATAAGTATTCTACGGTGGGTGAACAAATTACTATTGAGCAATTGACAGAATTGAGCATAGTTATGAGAATATCTAGGTATGATCATGTATATAGGCATCACGTCCGAGACAAGTAGACCAAAACGATTCTACATCTACTACTATTACTCCACTCATCGACCGCTATCCAGCATGCATCTAGAGTATTAAGTTAAAAACAGAGTAACGCCTTAAGAAAGATGACATGATGTAGAGGGATAGTTTCATGCAATATGATAAAAAACCCATCTTGTTATCCTCGATGGCAACGATACAATACGTGCCTTGCTGCCCCTTCTGTCACTGGGAAAGGACACCACAAGATCGAACCCAAAGCTAAGCACTTCTCCCATGGCAAGAACAACCAATCTAGTAGGCCAAACCAAACTGATAATTAGAAGAGACTTGCAAAGATAACCAATCATACATAAAATAATTCAGAGAAGATTCAAATATTATTCATAGGTAGACTTGATCATAAACTCACAATTCATCGGTCTCAACAAACACACCGCAAAAAGAAGATTACATCGAATAGATCTCCACGAGAGAGGGGGAGAACATTGTATTGAGATCCAAAAAGAGAGAAGAAGCCATCTAGCTACTAGGTATGGACCCGTAGGTCTAAAGTAAACTACTCACACTTCATCGTAGGGGCTTGGATGATGATGTAGAAGCCCTCCGTGATCGATGCCCCCTCCGGCGGAGCTCCGGAACAGGCCCCAAGATGGGATCTCGTGCATACAGAAAGTTGCGGCGGTGGAATTAGGTTTTTGGCCCCGTCCCCGATCGTTTGGGGGTACGTGGATATATATAGGAGGAAGAAGTACATCGGTGGAGCTTCGAGGGGCCCACGAGGCAGGGGGCGCGCCCTAGGGGGGGGCGCCCTCCACCCTCGTGACCACCTCGTGGCTTTCTTGACGGAGGGTCCAAGTCTCCTGGATCTTATCTGATGAGAAAATCACGTTTCCGAAGGTTTCATTCCGTTTGGACTCCGTTTGATATTCCTGTTCTTCGAAACCCTAAAACAGGCAAAAAACAGCAATTCTGGGCTAGGCCTCCGGTTAATAGGTTAGTCCCAAAAATAATATAGAAGTGGAAAATAAAGCCCAATAATGTCTAAAACAATAGATAATATAGCATGGAGCAATCAAAAATCATAGATACGTTGGAGACGTATCAAGCATCCCCAAGCTTAATTCCCGCTCGTCCTCGAGTAGGTAAATGATAAAAACAGAATTTTTGATGCGGAGTGCTACTTGGCACAATTTTAATGTAATTATTCTTACTTGTGGTATGAATATTCAGATCCGAAATATTCAAGACAAAAGTTCATATTGACATAAAAATGATAATACTTCAAGCATATTAACTAAGCAATTATGTCTTCTCAAAATAACATGGCCAAAGAAAGTTCATCCCTACAAAATCATATAGTTTAGTCATGTTTCATTTTCGTCACACAAGAATGCTCTCATCATGCACAACCCCGATGACAAGCCAAGCAATTGTTTCATACTTTATTAATCTCAAACCTATAAACTTTCATGCAATATATGAGCGCGAGCCATGGATATAACACTATGGGTGGAATAGAATATAATGAGGGGGGTTATATGGAGAAGACAAAAAAGGAGAAGGTCTCACATCAACGAGGCTAATCAATGGGCTATGGAGATGCCCCCCGATTGATGTTAATGCAAGGAGTAGGGATTGCCATGCAACGGATGCACTAGAGCTATAAATGTATGAAAGCTCAACAAAAGAAACTAGTGGGTGTGCATCCAACTTGCTTGCTCATGAAGACCTAGGGCACTTGAGGAGGCCCATTGTTGGAACATACAAGCCAAGTTCTATAATGAAAAATTCCCACTAGTATATGAAAGTGATAATACGGGAGACTCTCTACTATGAAGATCATGGTGCTACTTTGAAGCACAAGTGTGGTAAAAGGATAGTAACATTGTCCCTTCTCTCTTTTTCTCTCATTTTTTGGGCCTTCTCTTTTTTATGGCCTTTCTTTTTTATACCTCACTTGGGACAATGCTCTAATAATGATGATCATCACACTTCTATTTATTTACAACTCAATGATTACAACTCAATACTAGAACAAAGATGACTCTATATGAATGCCTCCGGTGGTGTACCGGGATATGCAATGAACCAAGAGTGACATGTATGAAAGAATTACGAACGGTGGCTTTGCCACAAATACTATATCAACTACATGATCATGCTAAGCAATATAACAATGATGAATGTGTCATGATGAACAGAATGATGGAAAGTTGCATTGCAATATATCTCGGAATGGCTATGGAAATGCCATAATAGGTAGGTATGGTGGCTGTTTTGAGAAAGATATAAGGAGGTTTATGTGTGAAAGAGTGTATCATATCACAGGGTTTGGATGCACCGGCGAAGTTTGCGCCAACTCTCAATGTGAGAAAGGGCAATGCACGGTACCAAAGAGGCTAGCAAGGATGGAAGGGTGAGAGTGCGTATAATCCATGGACTCAACATTAGTCATAAAGAACTCACATACTTATTGCAAAAATCTACAAGTCATCAAAAACCTCGGCACTACGTGCATGCTCCTAGGGGGGTAGATTGGTAGGAAAAGACCATCGCTCGTCCCCGACCGCCACTCATAAGGAAGACAATCAAATAACACCTCATGTTTCAAATTTGTTACATAACGTTTACCATAAGTGCATGCTACGAGACTTGCAAACTTCAACACAAGTATTTCTAAATTTCACAACTACTCAACTAGCACGACTTTGATATTATTACCTCCATATCTCAAAACAATCATCAAGCATCAAACTTCTCTTAGTATTCAAATCACTCATAAGAAAATTTTACTAATCTTGAATACCTAGCATATTAGGATTTTAAGCAAATTACCATGCTATTTAAGACTCTCAAAATAATCTAAGTGAAGCATGATAGATCAATAGTTTCTATTAAACAAATCCACCACCGTGCTCTAAAAGATATAAGTGAAGTACTAGAGCAAAACTATATAACTCAAAAGATATAAGTGAAGCACATAGAGTATTCTAATAATTTCCGAATCATGTGTGTCTCTCTCAAAAGGTGTGTACAGAAAATATGATTGTGGTAAACTAACAAATAAATACTCAAATCATACAAGACGCTCCAAGCAAAACACATATCATGTGGTGAATAAAAATATAGCTCCAAGTAAAGTTACCGATAGAAGTAGACGAAAGAGGGGATGCCTTCCGGGGCATCCCCAAGCTTTGGCTTTTAGGTGTCCTTATATTATCTTGGGGGTTCCATGGGCATCCCCAAGCTTAGGCTCTTTCCACTCCTTGTTCCATAATCCATCAAATCTTTACCCAAAACTTGAAAACTTCACAACACAAAACTTAAAGAACACCTCATGCTTCAAATTTGTTGCATAACGTTTACCATACGTGCATGCTACGGGACTTGCAAACTTCAACACAAGTACTTCTCAATTTCACAACTACTCAACTAGCATGACTTTGATATTATTACCTCCATATCTCAAAACAATCATCAAGCATCAAACTTTTCTTAGTATTCAACACACTAATACGAAATTTTTATTATTAATCTTGCATACCAAGCATATTAGGATTTTAAGCAAATTACCATGCTATTAAGACTCTCAAAATAATCTAAGTGAAGCATGAGAGATCAATAGTTTCTATAAAACAAATCCACCACCATGCTCTAAATGATATAAGTGAAGCACTAGAGCAAAACTATAAAGCTCAAAAGATATAAGTGAAGCACAAAGAGTATTCTATCAAATTCCAAATCATGTATGGCTCTCTCAAAAGGTGTGTACAGCAAGGATGATTGTGGTAGACTAACAAGCAAAGACTCAAATAATAAAAGACGCTCCAAGCAAAACACATATCATGTGGTGAGTAAAAATATAGCTCCAAGTAAAGTTTCCGATAGAAGTAGACGAAAGAGGGGATGCCTTCCGGGGCATCCCCAAGCTTTGGCTTTTAGGTGTCCTTAGATTATCTTGGGGTGCCATGGGCATCCCCAAGCTTAAGCTCTTGCCACTCCTTGTTACATAATCTATCAAATCTTTACCCAAAACTTGAAAACTTCACAACACAAAACTTAAAGTAGAAAACTCGTGAGCTCCATTAGCGAAAGAAAACAAAAGACCACTTAAAGGTACTGTAATGAACTAATTATTTATTTATATTGGTGTTATACCTACTGTATTCCAACTTCTCTATGGATTATAAACTATTTTACTAGCCATAGATTCATTAAAATAAGCAAACAACACATGAAAAACAGAATCTGTCAAAAACAGAACAGTCTGTAGTAATCTGTAGCTAGCGCAAGATCTGGAACCCCACAAATTCTAAAATAAATTGCTGGACGCGAGGAATTTATCTATTAATCATCTTCAAAAATAATTAACTAAATAGCACTTTCCAAATAAAAATTACAGCAGTTCTCGTGAGCGCTAAAGTTTCTATTTTTTACAGCAAGTTCAACAAGACTTTCCCCAAGTCTTCCCAGCGGTTCTACTTGGCACAAACACTAATTAAACACAAAAAACACAACCAAAACAGAGGCTAGATAATTTATTTATTACTAAACAGGAGCAAAAAGTAAGGAATAAAAATAAAATTGGGTTGCCTCCCAACAAGCGCTATCGTTTAACGCCCCTAGCTAGGCATAACAAGCAAGAATAGATTTAGGTATTGCCATCTTTGGTAGGAAATTCTTCAATGAGGCATCTACCTCCCTTAGGAATTTCTTTCTTTCTAGTGATTATCAAACTCTTAGGCACAAGATCGCAAAATTCATTTGTAGCAATAGGTTCCTTAATGATAGCAAAAAGATTGGGATGAATACTTATAGATTTAAGATCCGCAGTTTCCTTACTAGATGATTCACCCTTATTTTTAGGAACATACATAAGCTTGGCAATTTTAGTAGTAGGACTTGGAGTATTCTTTACGGAAGAAAAAGCGGTTCCCAAGTTTGTAATGATACCCTCAAGTTTATCGATTCTAGTAGAGTCTAGATTTATTTTCTCATTAACTATGGGTTCCTTCTCTTTAATATTTTTCAGAGTCATTCCTACCTTAGATCCATATTGGGTGATTTGATTGTGGACCTTTTTATCTATATTTTCAATTAATTCAATAGTAGCAACTTTATTTTCAATAATTTCAAGTCTTTGCATAACATGCTCCAAAGTTAACATAGTTCCATTAACTAAAAGAGGCGGTGAGCCAAATAAATCTAACATAGCATTATAAGAATCAAAAGTATGGCTACCCAAGAAATTCCCTCCGGTAATGGTATCAAGGATATATCTATACCAAGGACTAGCACCTACATAAAAATTACGGAGAAGAACTGAAGTAGATTGCTTCCTGGTAGATCTATTTTGAGCACTGCAAATCCTATACCAAGCATCTTTTAGATTTTCTCCCTCCCTTTGTTTAAAATTTAGAACTTCATTCTCGGGAGACAACGGAGAAGATAAGAGACTAGCCATGACGACAAGCAAACAATCTAACACACGAGCAAACAAAAAGGCAAACGGAGAAAGAGAGGGAGGAAGGATAGAGAGAGAGAGGGCGAATAAAACGGCAAGGGTGAAGTGGGGGAGAGGAAAACGAGAGGCAAATGGAAAATAATGTAATGCGGGAGATAGGGATTGTGATGGGTACTTGGTATGTTGATTTTTGCGCAGACTCCCCGGCAACGGTGCCAGAAATTCTTCTTGCTACCTCTTGAGCACTGTGTTGGATTTCCCCGAAGAGGAAGGGATGATGCGGCAAAGTAGCGTAAGTATTTCCCTCAGTTTTTGAGAACCAAGGTATCAATCCAGTAGGAGGCTACGCTCGAGTCCCTCGTACCTACACAAAAACAATAGCTCAACGCAACCAACGCGCTTAGGGGTTGTCAATCCCTTCACGGTCACTTACGAAAGTGAGATCTGATAGAGATGATAAATAATATTTTTTGTATAGAGATGCAAAGTAAATAAAGTAAAAGCAAAGCAATAATAAAGTGATGGAGATTGATATGATGAGAAAGAGACCCGGGGGCCATAGGTTTCACTAGTGGCTTCTCTCAAGAGCATAAGTATTCTATGATGGGTGAACAAATTACTGTTGAGCAATTGACAGAATTGAGCATAGTTATGAGAATATCTAGGTATGATCATGTATATAGGCATCACGTCCGAGACAAGTAGACCGAAACGATTCTGCATCTACTACTATTACTCCACTCATCGACCGCTATCCAGCATGCATCTAGAGTATTAAGTTAAAAATAGAGTAACGGCTTAAGCAAGATGACATGATGTAGAGGGATAGTTTCATGTAATATGATAAAAAAAACCCATCTTGTTATCCTTGATGGCAACGATACAATACATGGCTTGCTCCCCTTCTGTCACTGGTAAAGGACACCGCAAGATCGAACCCAAAGCTAAGCACTTCTCCCATGGCAAGAAGAACCAATCTAGTAGGCCAAACCAAACTGATAATTAGAAGAGACTTGCAAAGATAACCAATCATACATAAAAGAATTCAGAGAAGATTCAAATATTATTCATAGATAGACTTGATCATAAACCCACAATTCATCGGTCTCAATAAACACACCGCAAAAAGAAGATTACATCGAATAGATCTCCACGAGAGAGGGGGAGAACATTGTATTGATATCCAAAAAGAGAGAAGAAGCCATCTAGCTACTAGCTATGGACCCGTAGGTCTGAAGTAAACTACTCACACTTCATTGGAGGGGCTTGGATGATGATGTAGAAGCCCTCCGCTATCGATGCCCCCTCCGACGGAGCTCCAGAACAGGCCCCAAGATGGGATCTCGTGGATACAGAAAGTTGCGGCGGTGGAATTAGGTTTTTGGCCCAGTCCCTGATCGTTTGGGGGTACATGGATATATATAGGAGGAAGAAGTACGTCGGTGGAGCTTCGAGGTGCCCACGAGGCAGGGGGCGCGCCCTAGGGGGGGGGCGCCCTCCACCCTCGTGACCACCTCGTGGATTTCTTGACGGAGGGTCCAAGTCTCCTGGATCTTATCTGATGAGAAAATCACGTTTCCGAAGGTTTCATTCCGTTTGATATTCCTTTTCTTCGAAACCCTAAAACAGGCAAAAAACAGCAATTCTGGGTTGGGCCTCCAGTTAATAGGTTAGTCCCAAAAATAATATAAAAGTGGAAAATAAAGCCCAATAATGTCTAAAACAGTAGATAATATAGCATGGAGCAATCAAAAATTATAGATATGTTGGAGAAGTATCAATTCTTCGTGATGCGCCAGACTCGTGCGTGAACATCCGCAACGTAGCTAGGTCAGGCCCATACGAGCCCCCCTTTCAATGCTCTCCTTCGTGCTCTATGTCCTCAGGTCCCGGCCCTCGAGCGAGCTCAGCCGCCGCTGGTATGCCAGGTCGCGTGCCGTGGTCAAGGCCAGGGGGTGAGGGCTGGAGAACCAGTAAGAGCTCCTGATCTGTGATGCTCAGGAGCCCCCCTTTAACGTGCAAGCGGATTGCTCAGGAGAGGTGGGAGCTCGTGGCGCCGCGTGGTGTTATCCTCGCGAGGTTCCTGCGAGCCAGCACAAGGAAGAACATGATCTGCCGTTATGGTTGCCAGCCTTCCACTGGTTGCTTCGTGAGGAGGTGAAGGCACTGAGGGCCTGGTGAGGTGACGTGCGCGGGGCGTGCCGCGTGCCAGAGCTTGACCGCTCAGGTTTTTCGATGTGGCGGGGACGGACCCATGCACCAGCATCGTGCCGGCGTGAGGAGGCCCCGCGAGAGGTGACGATTGAGCAGGTAGCAATCACAGGTAGATCAATCATGAGAGTAACATGCTTAAATAATGCATGGGGGGATACGTGCCACTGGGTCAGGCCCGAGCGGCTTGGGAATGATGCAGCCCGAGGGGCGCTCCCAACAAGGTAAGCTAAAGGCATAATGAAAGGGATACATGCCACAGGGACGGACCCACGCGGCCTGGGAATGATGCAGCCCGTGGGGCGCTCCCAGCTAAATGAACTTGGAAAATGTCACCTGCTTATGTTGTCGAAGGAGAGTTGGGGCAGATGAAGGTGCACGGCGAAGGGGTTACTCCTCATGAGCCACCGGGGCCCTTAGCCTCAGGAGGCTCTGGGGGCTCAGGTGGTTCCTTGAGGACCGTCTCCATCTCCATCAAGACGGCGTGGTGCCTGGCCTCCTGAGCCGCCAGGAGGCACCGCAGGTCGCGCTGGTAGGTGGCCGATACGCTCAGCAGGCCAAAGGGCATGCGAACGTAACTGTGCGGTGGTCCCTCGCAGCGTCCCACACGTGAAGGCCAGAAAAGCTCCTGAGAAGCGACCCTGTTGAGCCCTGAAACATCGACGCAGACATGCAGCCCGGCATCCTCGCCTGGATGGAAAGCTGCGCCTTGTGAGTGGCGGTCACCACACATGGCCCTTGGGTCTTGCAGGTCCTGGGTGATCTTGGTGATGAACTCCTGAACGGTGGGCGATCGTTGCCCTGTGTCCTCCCGAGGGAAACATGCCGTGAAGCATGCCTCCAGGTGGTGCCCGAGTGCCTCCCTCGTGATGTGGGCAAGGTCTGAGGCCTTCCAGAAGAAAGCCCTCAAGCCCTGCCCGAGAAGGGCGCCGGGTGCGCCTTCCTATGAGATGGAGGGAGGGGCGCCTGGAGGGGGCGATGATCCCGACGAGGCTCCGGCTGCGACGCCACCCTCCTGAGGTCCGGCACAGTGCAACTGCTTCTTCTTCTTGGAGACGGTCTCAGGAGGGCTCGCCCTTGCAGTCGGGGTCGTCGATTGCTCCAGCTTGGAAGGCATGCTCGAGGGAGCACACCGCATCTCTTTCTTCACATGAGACCGCGATGATCCCGTTGCTTCCCGGCATCTTGAGGACATTGTAGCCGTGATGGGTCACCGCCATGAACTTGGCCAGGGCTGGGTAACCGAGGATGGCATTATACGGCAGGCGGATGTGCGCGACGTCGAAGTCGATGAGCTCGGTGCGGTAGTTGTTGCGCATGCCGAAGGTGACAGGGAGGCGGACCTGCCCTATCGGTGTGGTGGAACCGTCTGTCACTCCTAAGAAAGGCTTGGTAGGCTGAAGCTGGTCATAAGGCACTTGGAGGCTATCGTACGTGTCTACGGACATGACGCTAAGCCCTGCGCCGCCATCGATGAGGGTCTTGGTAACTTGCACGTTGCTGATGACTGGGGAGCAAAGCATCGGGAGGACTCCAGCGGTAGCTGCGCACTTGAGCTGATCTGCCGAGCTGAATGTGATGGGGCACTGGGACCACCTGAGCGGGCATGTGGCTTCGAGCTTTGAGAGGACTGCATTCACTTCGCGAGCAAACTTCTTGAAGATACGCTGCGAGGCTGGGGCCTGGGCTCCGCCCAGGATGCAGGCGATAGCACGCGGTTCTTGAAAGCCCCCATCCCCCTCGTCCTGATGGTGCTCGTCGTTCCTTCTTGGTGGTGGCGACAGCGGTGGGAGCCCTGCGTTGCCTTGATGGCAATCCTCACGAGGTTGATCTCTCCAGACGCCCTCGCGAGGCTGATCCTGCCAGCGGTCCTCAGGAGGCCGGTCGCGCCACTCCTGACGCGGGCCACGGTCATCCCAGCATCCGCCGCCACGTCCTCCTCCTCGGTCGTACCCCTGGTCGCCGCGCTCGGGGCGTCGGCCGGAGCGTCTTTCGCGAATGGCTCGGAGCTCTTGACAGTCGCTGTTGTTGTGGGTGTTCAAGTTATGGAAGACGCAGAACGGACGACTGCTCTTGGACGACTCTAGTTGGTCTCTGCCACGCTTGGTGTCTGGTTCCGCTGCGAGCACGGCCGCTCCCTTGCGCTTCACATCCTTGACCTTGGCTTTCTTCTCCTCTGGGTCTGCAGCAGGGAGCTCGAGGAGGGAGAGGTGCCCCTCCTCAGCTCTTGCACACTTGGTCGCGATGTTGAACAGCTCCAGGGTTGTGCACAGCTCTTCATGGATAGCGAGCTCTTCCTTCATCTTGACGCCGCGGACGCCATCAGAGAATGCAGAGATGATGGCCTCGTCAGTCACCTTGGGGATCTTGATCCGTGTGTCGGATGTGGGGCTCCGGCAAACCCTTAAGGTTCGAACACTGGGGTGCGCACGAAGTCTTTCCCTCCTATGAATCTACGCCCTAGCTCACTAAGATCTCGCAGATGAACTCGACGAACTCGCAACACAGGAAGACACAAGATTTATACTGGTTCGGGCCACCATTGTGGTGTAATACCCTACTCCAGTGTGGTGGTGGTGGATTGCCTCTTGGGCTGATGATGAACAGTACAAGGGAAGAACAGCCTCCTGAGGTTGAGGTGTTCTTGAGCTCGGTGAGCTTGTGTGTGCGTGGGTGGTCAGCATGATCTGTCCTCTGTGTATCCTCCCATCCCCCTCTCTAAGGTCGTGGCTAGTCATATTTATACTGGCCCTGGTCCTCTTCCCAAATATCGAGCGGGAAGGGAGCCAACAATGACGGGCTAATTTGAAGGGGGGCAGCTAGTACAAGCTATCCTGACAAAAGTGGTCTTCGCCTGCCAAAGGCTCTGGTGGTGACGCCGTCTTGGGCTCTACGATGACCTCCGTCTTGCCGTCCTCCTGGTCTTGGTCTCGTTGCACCAATATGGCAACCTTTGCTTGATGCCTCGGTACTCCTCGCCTGCGCTTGCCTCCTTAGCACCAAAGAGGAAACAAGGACGCTGCGCGCTCTGGCGTCTGCCTGGCGCCCGCCTGGTATCGTGCGTCATGGCTCACGCCACGAGGGTCTCGTGAGGTTTGCCCCACCTTGATATCTCCGCTCCTCGTGAGCCTGCCTAGCTAGGCTACTCATGAGGAGGTCTTGCATCGTCCACCTCGCGAGGCTTGGACCCTCGTGAGGGTCTTGGATGCCTTGCTGGTGAAGATGGGACGTACGGCCTGCAGGCTCAGCCACGCCGCGGGCCGCAGGCAGGCAAGTCTCGGGACCCCCGTTCCCAGAACGCCGACAGTACCCCCCGGGCCCAAGGTGCTCTCGGGCTTGGCTTCGCGGCGAAGCCAAGGGCCAAGTTTGGAGTGTCGTGGGCCCCCAAAGCATGCGGCCTCGATTGACGCGTGGCGGTTGATTGGACGTGGGCGTCTCCGCTTCCCCACGCTGCCCTTGAATCGGCCTGGCTATGCGGCCCCGCCTCTTACACAGTTATTCTTCTTCTGCCACGCCCGGCTCTTCCAATCCCCCTGCTGCCTCGACGCCCTGCTCCACCTTCTCAGTCCGACCTGTGCTCCGCCCACTTCACCGCCATGGCGCTGAAACAAACAAAGAAGGAGAAGAAACCTCTATCCTCGCTGACTGCGCCTCCATCCTTCGAGCCGGCGCTCGGCCGGCCTCTGATGCTCAACGACGAGGCCAGTTTCAACGAGTGGGGAGAGACGCCGGATTGGCCCGCATCTCGTAGCAGCATGGCTCAGGCAGTTACCGAGGTCCCGATCTTCATTGATTCCATCTGGGCTGGCCTGCTTCCCCCCTTCTCCGCCTTCTTCAACGCGGTGCTCGAGCACTATCAGATCCACATGCTCCATCTCGATCCTCAGGTTGTGACCCTTCTCGCCATCTTCGCCTTCGTGTGCGAGGCCATGGTGGGCATCGCCCCCTTTGTGGCACTCCTCCGCCACTTCTTCTCGTTGCATCTCACCAGTCCCCAGCAGAACTCAGGGTGCGTGGGTTTCCAGGCCGTGGCTGCGACGGCAGGCATGGGGATCGACTTTGAGCTCCCTTCATCCACGAGCGAGTTCCGTACGCGATGGGTGTTTGTTGACGCAGGCGTGCTCAACCCTCTGCTCCAAGATCCGGTGGGGCCTGCTATTCCAAACTCTGTCTGGGGTCATCAGAAGCTCACGAGCCCCTGCCTTGCCCCCGTTTGGGCCAGGCTGAGGTGGTTGAAGGACCTTGGCGTGACTGCACCCATGGTGGTGAGGGAGTTCATCAGGCGTCGAGCAGCTCCTCTTCAGCGCCACTCTCGCCCGATGTGGGACTTGCTAAGTAGGCAGGACAACATGAGGTTTCAGGAGGAGGGGCTTCCTCTCGCCGCGCGGCAGATAGTGCTCACGGTCCTATCAGGTGTGCCTCTGCCAGACGAGATGCCCAGGAACAACTGCATTGTTGTACCACTGTGAGAACAAAGCCACCTTTGCCGCGAACATGCCTTCCTTTGATGAGTGGGGGCTGCGCCCAGTCGGCTTGGTGGGGCCTCGCGAGAACCCCGTCATCATGGTCCCCTTCTTCACCGCTGGTGCCGGGCTCGCCCCAAGTGACGATGCAGGGGAGCGAGCTGCGACGGGGGCCGGCGGCTCGGGTGCTGAGGAGCACATGTCATGTGGTGATCCGGGGGAGTCGTCCTCGGGAGCCTGCGACCCCCCTCCTGAGGCGTCGGCTGCCGCGGAGATGCGGCATGCGGCTCCCGAGGCTGAGGCTCCTGGAGCCTCGGGAGGTCGCAGTGGGAAGGAGCTGGGCTGTTCGGCTCAGCCGGGCTCCTCTGAGGCCATCCCTCTTGGGTCTTCTTCGGCTCCGCCGCGCACCAGCCGTCACGTCCAGTGCTTCGGTCGCCTTTGTGTGGACTTCGAGGAGCTCCGCAAGAGGAAGGGATCTCCGAGCAGCAGCGGTATCTTCGGGCTGTTGAAGCGATGAAAGTACATCGCCATCGATGAGTAAGTACCTTATCTTGGTGATCTTCTATGTGCCGCCTTCCTTTCCTGACGACTGTCCCCTCAGGACCCCTTCTGCTAAGGCCATGGAATCTCTAGAGAAGCAGCTCCCTCTCGTCCCGTCGCACCCGCCAAGCTCTAGCGCTACAGGCTCGGGTGCTGCCCATGGCATGGGGTCAGCCATGGGAGTTGGTCCATCATCAAGGCGCCCCGAGCTTGCGCCTTCGTTGTCCTTTCTTCACAGCCTTGCTCGGAGCGCAGCAGGCATGCCAAGGGCTCCTCCGCTGGTCACGGTCGGTGGCTGGCTGGCCTCGATCCTGGGGTCTTCTTCAAGCAGCAGGCCTTGTTCGTTTCGGGCCCCTCGCAAGGGTCGGCTGGCGCCTGGGACTGCGCCAGCCCCCAGCCCCCAATCGGGAGGTGGCATGCCACTTGATGCTCCACCCGCAGCCCCCGAGGTGGAGGACGAGGTGGGTCGAGCGTTCGAGCTCGAGCGTGGGCACAACGTAGTCCGCCACGAGCTCTTCCAGGAGGCGATGGGTGCGATGAACCGCCTTGGTGAAGAGCTTGCTGGTGTCGACTCGCATCTTGAGGCCGAAGGTCTTCGGTTGGCGGAGGAGCGGCGCAAGCTGCGAGTGGCCATCAACCTTGGTCGCTATCAGCGCGACCTCGAGAACGCGAAGGCCGAGGCGTCCCTCAAGATTGCCAATGAGGCCCGCTCACGAGCTTTGGAAGAAGCTCGCGAGGCCGGTTGCCGCCGCGAGGCTGCAGAGGAGCGCGCGTGGGAGATTCAGGCCTGGAGCGCGTCCCTCGAGAAGCGGGTAGAGGCGTGCGGGGCCGCTCTTGCGTCTCCAAGGGGGACGCCTGCGGAGGAAGAGGAGGTCCGGCAGCGCGAGGAGACGCTATCTCTGGAAGCCGTGGAGCGCAGCCTCGAGCTCGAGCGACTGGAGACAAGGGAGCGTCAAGTTGCGCAAGGAGAAGATGTCGTCGGGGCCCACGAAGCCGGAGTCGAGGAGGAGATCAATCGCCGGGTGGCCCAGGTTCGCGCGGATCTGGAGGGCAGGCACGACTTGAAGCTGAAGCTCGCCGGGCTGGAGGGTGCGGGCAGGGCTGCAGCCCTCAGACCCAGGTTGGACGAGGCCGAGAGGCGTGCGGAGGCCACAGACACCGCCCTAGTTACGGGCGCAGACGGACTTGGCCTCCGCTCGCGCCGAGCTACTTTCCCTCTGGAGACGAGTTGACGATGCCGAGGCCGTCGCTTGGCAAAACAGGGAGGAAGTGCTCCAGCGCCAAACGCTGGAGCGCGAGCATGCTCCTATGCTTCAAGACCTTCGGAACAGGGCCAACACCGCCCTGGGTTACATCTGCGATGAGAATGCCCCGGCCCCTCACTCGAACGACTATGCCAGCCACCTGATCTTCTTCACCGAGGTGGTGACGTGCCTGGAGGCTCAATCTGCCAGAGCTCGGCAACTTGTGGTAGAGAGGGGTCGTGGCCTACTTCAGCACGCCTTCTCCCGTGTCTTCAGCCATCTTCTGAATGCCGACCCCAACTTCGACTTTGATGCCGCCATTTCCCCCGTACCCACGGTCGTCCGGGGTGACCTGGAGCATTGGGTAGAGGACCATGTCGATGCGTTGGTCAGGGCCTTCACCTCAGAGGATGACGCGGTGGTGGTCGTCGCGGATGAAGGTGACATGGTCGATGACGGTGATGGGGGTGTCGCCGACAGCGGCGGCGATTCCGACGAAGATGATGACGACGCGAGTGACGCGTCCGCGGGTGATGTAGCGAGTGATATCTCTGGCTGATCCCATGTTTTCCTGTAATTTCATCCTGCACGCAAAACTCGGGCGTGGCCCTTGGAAGACTTGTAAGAGCATTTTGAGAGGGGGAGCCCCTCGTGTAAGCAAATTGCATTTTTACTTTCCCATGCGATGCGGGTATATGTCCTCGTGAGCTCATGAAGCTGGGGGTTAGTTTCCCGACGCGGTTTACCTTAGTCAGCGCCAGCTTAGGGCTGGGTCGCGAGGCGACGAGTTCCTGAGAATCCTGCGGAGCTTACCGCCCCGTTTGAGGGGGGCCCGTAAGAGGTGAGCACCGGGCGTAGTGCTACACAAGAGTCCCAAACCAAACGAGATCCAGAAGGCAGGAAACGGCTCGAAAAAGGCACCCCCACGTGCATCGATAAAAATTCATCTTCAACTTAAGTCTAGATCCAGAAAGCAAAGCCACAGAAAGAGAGATCCAAAGCAAAAGGCCGCGTCCGGCACCTAGTCTAGTCTTCGGGTCTTCAAGTCTTCTCACCAGCGCAGAGCTAAGTGCTGCCACTAGGCGTGGGAGGGAGCCCCAGGGCCTGAGGCCGGCACTCCTGAGACTCCGGGGCGTGTACAGCCCCAACTCATTATTATGTGAGAGTGTCACGGGCGGCGAGCTTCACAGGCACCGGGCCTTCTTCATGGGTACCGGCCTTGCTTCATATCGCCAGACGAGGGCCCCGCCTTGCGCCACCCTCGACCTCTTTTGAGCCGACCGGTCACCAGGACGACACAAAAGAGGGAAAGGGGACGCCAACAGTTCCTCTGCCGGGGGAAGGGTTGTGGAGGCCACCCCGGCCGAGGACCTACCTCCGGGTGTCCCCTGGTTTTGCGTGCCTTGGGGAGGGGCCTTGCTCCTGGCTCCCTCCCGGCGGCCCCCAACGTGTCTCCCTTGTTGGCTCGGGTGCCTCCACGCTAGGGTCGTCGATCGATGCTGCCACCTGATTCATCTGCAGCCCATGGTTAGCATAAGCCTGCTTTTGAGAGATTAGCGGTACCCTATAGTTGTCGTTGTCGGTGCGATCGTTGTGGTTCTCCGTTGGTTCTTGGAAGGCCTCGACTCCTAGCGCCCCCTCTCCCCAATCTTCTCCAATGAACGAGCCAGGGTCGTCCTCTAGAGCGTACCCTTGGTCCATCATGCGGGGTACATAGGCTTCTGGGGCCGTCACCCCGAACACCTCGCCATGGTGCCCCACGCTCCATGTTGCTCGACCCATGGTGGCGCCCTAGGGATGACTATATGGCATCCTGCTGGGACCGTGGGGGGCGACGCTTGCGCCCGTGCCCGCCGTGGGCAGCATGGGGGAGTCGGAGCCCCCTACGCCGCTAGCCGTGCTGATGTTGATGAAGCCCCAGGGCGTAGTTGATGGCGCGCGGATGTGGTGAGGTTCGCCGCGCGGCCCGGCAGTGGCCTGGGAAGGAAGTTGATAGCAGAAGGGCGGTGCTCCTGACGCCGCTGCATCCAGCAGCTCGGCAACACGCTCCAGCAGCGTGTCCCGACCGCTTTCCATCAGCCTGCACCGCAGCAGCTCCCTTGCCACAGTGAGCGCTGCCCGCATGTTTGCTTGCTCCCGTCGTGAGTACGGTGCCATTGCTGCGGCATGGCTCGCCACTCTTGCGATGGCCTGTACCTGCCGTGGGGTGAGGGTGGATGATGCCTAGCCGTGCTGCCCGCGCCCGGCGGAGTTTGGAAGCGCCCGTGCCGCCTGGAGTGCGGGGTCAAGACCTTCATGGGCAAGCGGCGGCGCCCGGGCTAGCCAGGCTGCCCAGCATTCGGAGCCGGTCCTTGAGTCACCGGACATCGTGGCAGAGGAGCGTCGACGAGCAGGCCTGTGGAGGAGGAGCTCCGGCGCACCCCTACCTGGCGCGCCAAATGTCGGATATGGGGCTTCGACAAACCCTTAAGTTTCGAACACTAGGGTGCGCGCGAAGTCTTTCCCTCCTACCAATCTACGCCCTAGCTCACTAAGATCTTGCAGACGAACTTGACGAACTTGCAACACAAGAAGAGACAAGATTTATACTGGTTTGGGCCACCGTTGTGGTGTAATACCATACTCCAGTGTGGTGGTGGTGGATTGCCTCTTGGGCTAATGATGAACAGTACAAGGGAAGAACAACCTCCTGAGGTTGAGGTGTTCTTGAGCTCGGTGAGCTTGTGTGTGTGTGTGGGTGGTCAGAATGATCTGTCCTCTGTGTATCCTCCCACCCCCCTCTCTAAGGTGGTGGCTAGTCCTATTTATACTGGCCCTGGTCCTCTTCCCAAATATCGAGCGAGAAGGGAGCCAACAATGGCGGGCTAATTTGAAGGGAGACAACTAGTACAAACTATCCTGACAAAAGTGGTCTTCACCTGCCAAAGGCTCTGGTGGTGACGCTGTCTTGGGCTCCACGATGACCTCTGTCTTTCCGTTCTCCTGGTCTTGGTCTCGTTGCACCAATATGGCAACCTTTTCCTGATGCCTTGGTACTCCTCGCCCATGCTTGCCTCCTTGGCACCAAAGAGGAAACAAGGACGCTGCGCGCGCTGGCCCCACCTGGCGCCCGCCTGGTGTCGTGCGTCATGGCTCACGTCACGAGGGTCTCGTGAGGTTTTCCCCACCTTGATATCTCCGCTCCTCGTGAGCCTGCCTAGCTAGGCTACTCCCAAGGAGGTCTTGCATCGTCCGCCTCACGAGGCTTGGACCCTCGCGAGGGTCTTGGATGCCTTGCTGGTGAAGATGGGCCGTACGGCCTGCAGGCTCAGCCACGCCGCGGGCCGCAGGCAGGCAAGTCTGGGGACCCCCGTTCCCAGAACACCGACACCGTGCGCTGTTGAAGCGCTGAATGTACTTTTGCAGGGTCTCTCCTGGTTGCTGCTTGGTGCGGCGCAGGTCGCCCGCGACCGGGGGGCGGTCGCGAGTGCCCTGGAAGTTGGTGATGAAGTGCGTACACATTTCGTCCCAGGAGGAGATAGAGCCCGGCGGCAGGTTCAGGAGCCAGGAGCGGGCACCTTCCTTGAGAGCCATGGGAAACCAGTTCGCCATGATTTTCTCGTCGCCGTTGGCCGCTTCGATGCTCAGCTCATAGAGCTGCAGGAACTCCTCGGGATCGGGGGTGCCGTCATAGCGAGGAGGCAGATCCGGCTTGAACTTGCCCGACCAGGCAACACTGCACAGCTCGAGGGTGAAGGCGCGGTAACCAGCCGTGGTCACTAGGACCCGCCTTGGGGGTGGAGCTTGGTCTTGACGGGGTTCGGGCCCTGCCGCTACAGGTGGCGCACGAACTTGCCGCGGTAGCCGGTCCTAGCGCTGTGGCACGAGGAGCGGTGGAGCGTTTTGTTGCGGTCGAGGGACTTCTTGATAGCTCCTTTCTTCACGCGCGGGTGCGGGACGCAGCGGGTCGCGTCGCGGAGCCACGCGTCTTGGTGCCAGGGCTCCGTCCTGGGGCTGAGGTGGTGGAGGCGCTCCGTGAGCTACATTGCCCGTAGCTGGCGGAGGGCGAGGCGGAGAGAGGGACGGCGCAGGAGAGCCCCCTGCGGCGCGGACCAGCTCGGTGATGCGGTTGAGCCAGTCCTCATAGAGGTCGTCAATTGGGCGGTAGTGCAGGAGCTTGTGCGCCATGAGGGGCGTGGCCCGTGCATCCATGGGAGGGCGATGTGCATGGGAAGAAGAACCGGTCGGGGTCAGCGATGGAGTGGCGGTGGGGCCGTCCCGCCGCACCGAGGGGTGCAGCGAGGATGCTTGCTGCTCATTCACCGCCTGGCCGATGGCGGCGTTGGCGGCGGGCGATGGGGAGCGGCGAGGTGGCTCGCCGACGGGAGTCGTCTGAGCGACGTGGGCGGCAAGGGCAGCCCGACGCTCAGCACGAGCGCGGCGCGCGTCTGCCATGGAGACGACGGAGCGACGGAGCGACGAGAGGAGGCTTCGGCGCACCCCTACCTGGCGCGCCAAATGCCGGATCTGGGGTTCTGGCAGACCTTTAAGGTTCGAACACTAGGGTGCGCGCGAAGGCTTTCTCCCTATCGATCCACACCGTAGCTCTCTAAGATCTTGTAGACGAACACGACAAACTCGCAACACAGGAAGACACAAGATTTATACTGGTTCGGGCCACCGTTGTGGTGTACTACCCTACTCAAGTGTGGTGGTGGTGGATTGCCTCTTGGGCTGAGGATGAACAGTACAAGGGGAAGAACAACGTCGTGAGATGGAAGTGTTCTTGTGCTTGGTGTGCTTGTGTGGGTGAGATGATCTCTCTCTTCGTCTTCTTGTCTTTTTGTCCTCCTCCTTCTTCTCTCTCCTCACTGAGGTGGCTAGTCCTACTTATATAGGCCCTGGTCCTCTCCCCAAATATTGAGCGGGAAGGGAGCCAACAACGGCCAATTCGAAAGGGGATAGCTAGTACAGGCTATCCTGACAAAAGGTGGTCTTCGCCTGCAAAAGGCTCTGGTGAATGACATCGTCTTGGGCTCCATGGTGACCTCCGCGTTGCCGTACTTCTGGTCTTGGTCTTGTTGCACCGATATGGAAACCTTTGCCTGATGCCTCGGTAATCTGCGCCTGCGCTTGCCCGCTTAGCACTAAAGAGGAAACAAGGACGCTGTGCACGCTGGCGCCCGCCTGGCCTCGATCGTCATGGCTCACATCACGAGGACCTCGCGAGGTTCGCCTTGCCTTGATCTCTCCACCCCTCGTGAGCCTTCCTGGCGAGGCCGCTCTTGAGGGTGTCTTGCATCGTCCGCCCCGCGAGGCTTGGCCCCTCGCGAGGCTCTTGAATGTCTTGTCGATGAATGATGGGCCGTACGAACCTGCCAGCCCAGCCACGCCATGGGCAGCAGGCAGGAAAGTCTGGGGACCCCCGTTCCTAGAACACCGACAGGCACCAACGAGGGCAGAGGGGACGCCAGCGGCGCCCTCGGCGACCACGGGTCCTCTGCCGGGGGAAGGCTCGCCGGTGCCTCCCCGGCACAGGGCCTACCTCCGGGCGATGCCTTGCTCCGTGCAACGCGGGGAGGGGCCTTGCTCCTGGCCCCTCCCACGCAGCCCCCGGTGAGACGGATACCGCCACGCCGGAACCGTCGCCTGGCGCTGTGACCTGGCTCACTTGTGATTCATGGTTAGCGCAAGCCTGCCCCTGGGAGATTAGTGGTACCCTGTAGCTGTTGTCGACGGCGTGGTTGGTGGGGCTCTCGGGCGGCTCCTGGAAGGCCTCAGCTCCTAGCGCCTCCTCTTCCTAGCCTGGCTCGAGGAACGATCCGGGGTCATCTTCCGGCGTGTACTCCTAGCCTCCGAGGCCCTTGCCCCGAAGACCTCGCCAAAGTGCCCCATGCTCCATATCGCCCGGCCCATGATGCTGTCCTGAGGATGGTGGGGTAGCGCCCCACTGGGGCCGTGTGTGGCGACGCTCGTGCCCGCACCCATCTAGGGTGGTGCGAGTGCGATGGGGCGCCGTCCGCTGTGGATCATGGTGGTGTCGATGAGGCCCCCGGGCGCACTCGGGGGCACGCAGGCGCGGCGAGGCCCGCCGTGGGATCCAGCCGCTGCCTGGGGCGTGAGCTGGTAGCAGAAGGGCGGTGCTCCCGTGGCTGCTGCGTCGAGGAGATCGGCGACGCGTTCCAGCAGTGCATCTCGGCCGCTCTCCATCAGCTGGCACCGCAGCAACTCCCGCGCCACCGTGAGGGCATCCCGCATGTTTGCCTGGTCCCTCCGGGTGTGCTGCGCCGTCACTGCAACATGGCTTGCGGCCCTTGCAGCAGCTCGCGCCGGTCGTGGGGTGAGGGTGGACGGCGCCTAGCCGCGTCGCCCGCACCCCGTAGCGTCAGGTAGTGCTCGTGCCGCTTGGAGCGCGGGTTGAGGTCTTCTTGGGCAGGCGGCGCCGCCCGGGCTTGCCAGGCTGCCCAGCGGTCGGCGTTGGTCCTTGAGTCACCGGACATCGGAACCGCAGAGCGTCGGTGAATCGACTGACAGGGGAGAGGCCCCGGCGCATGCCTACCTGGCGCGCCAAATGTCGGATCTCAGGTTCCGGCAAAACCCTCAAGGTTCGAACACTTGGGTGCGCACGAAGATCTCCCCCTACCGGTCCACATCCTAACTTCGCTAAGAACTCAAGGGCAAACTCGACGAACTCGCAACACAAAGGACACAAGATTTATACTGGTTCGGGCCACCGTTGTGGTGTAATACCCTACTCTAGTGTGGTGTGGTGGATTGCCTCTTGGGCTCAGGATGAACAATACAAGGGGAAGAACAGCCTCCTGAGGCGAGGTGTTCTTGTGCTTGGTGGGTGTGAGGATGAACTGAATGAGTTGAGCCCCCTCCTACTGTGGTGGCTAATCCTATTTATAGAGGCCCTGGTCCTCTCCCCAAATATTGAGCGGGAAGGGAGCCAACAATGGCCAATTTGAAAGGGGACAACTAGTACAGCTTATCCTGACAAAAGCAGTCTTCGCCTGCAAAAGGCTCTCATGGTGACGCCGCCTTGGGCTCCATGGTGACCTCCGTCTTGCCTTCTTGCTGGTCTTGGTCTCATTGCACTGATATGGAAACCTTTGCTTGACGCCTCGGTACTCCGCGCCTGCGCTTGCTTCCTTAGCACCAAAGAGGAAACAAGGACACTATGCGCGCTGGCGCCCGCTGAGGGAGTCCTGGATTAGGGGGTCCTCGGACAACCGGACTATATACTTTGGCTGGACTGTTGGACTATGAAGATACAAGATTGAAGACTTCGTCACGTGTCCGGGTGGGACTCTCCTTTGCGTGGAAGGCAAGCTTGGCAATTCGGATATGTAGATCTCCTTCTCTGTATCCGACTCTGTGTAACCCTAGCCCCCTCCGGTGTCTATATAAACCAGAGGGTTTAGTCCGTAGGACAACAACAATCATAATCATAGGCTAGCTTCTAGGGTTTAGCCTCTACGATCTCGTGGTAGATCAACTCTTGTAATACTCATATCATCAAGATCAATCAAGTAGGAAGTAGGGTATTACCTCCATCGAGAGGGCCCGAACCTGGGTAAACATTGTGTCCCCCGCCTCCTGTTACCATCAGCCTTAGACACATAGTTCGGGACCCCCTACCCGAGATCCGTTGGTTTTGACACCGACATTGGTGCTTTCATTGAGAGTTCCACTGTGCCGTCACGATAAAGGCTTGATGGATCCTTCGATCATCGGCAACGACGCGATCCAGGGTGAGGTTTTTCTCCCCGGAGAGATCTTCGTATTTGGCGGCTTCGTACTACGGGCCAACTCGCTTGGCCATCTAGAGCAGATCGAGAGCTACGCCCCTGAACATCAGGTCAGGTTTGGAAGCTTGAACTATACTGCCGACATCCACGGAGACTTGATCTTCGACGGATTCGAGCCCATGTCAGGTGCGCCGCACAGTCATGACGAGCATGACTTAGCCCTGCTGTCGGACGGTGTTCGGGAGATCACACCTGCGGCTACTCCAGCCCTCAATCCGGAGCAGATCGTGCCATCTAAGGACGGGTGGATGGACCCCGCCACGGAGGCTGCACACTCAGCGGCGATAGAGCCGAATACTGACTTCACCTCCTATGAGACATGTGTCATCGGACCCTTGGATTCGTCCCCGGCCACAGGCTCCGAACCGCTTGCGTCCGTGCCTATCGAATCTGATTGGTCACCGATCATGGAGTTTACCTCCGCGGATATCTTTCAGCACTCGCCCTTGGGCTACGTGCTAAATTCATTGAGGTCTCTCTCCTTGTCAAGAGACCCTTGGCCGAACTATGTCCAGCTTGAGTGGGAAGCGGACGATGAAATTTGTTCCCCACCCACCACCCACTTAATAGCCAATGTCGACGACTTAACCGACATGCTTGCTTTCGGCTCCAAAGACATCGACGGTATGGACGACGATGCAGGAAAAGAACTGGAACCACCACCCACAGGGCGCTGGACAACCACCTCATCATATGATATATATATATATGGTGGACACCCCCAAAGAAAGCGATGGCAATAAGGCAATGGAGGATAATCCCCTCGAGAAGCAATCTAAGAACTGGCGTCATCCGCGCCGCTCTAAGCCCCGCCATAGCAAAAGCAGCGATACCGGCACAAGAGACAATAACGCTGCGGATAGTGTCGAAAACGAAGACAATCCCCTCCAGCCAGGCTTCGAGCGGGAGGATGGGCAAGCTAGCCCTAAGGAACAGGCGACAGATGGAGAATCAGAGGATGACAATTACATGCCCCTCTCTGAAGACGAGGTGAGCCTCGGCGACGAAGAATTCATCATGCCTGAGGATCCCGTCGAGCAGGAGCGCTTCAAGCGCCGGCTTATAACCACAACAAAAAGCCTGAAGAAAAAGCAGCAGCAGCTTCAAGCTGATCAAGATCTGCTAGCGGATAGATGGACCGAGGTCCTGGCAGCTGAGGAATACGAACTCGAGCGCCCAACCAAAATTAACCCAAAGCGCAGGTGGCTACCCCAACTAGATGAGGAAGCATTAAAGCCTACACTACCAGCGTATCATGTAGCTGACCGACCACCTCGTGGCCGAGACAAAACAGCATATCAGCCCAAAGTCCAGCCCGCACCCCGTCGCCAGTCAAACAAAAACACCAAGGCCCGGGGCTACACGCAGGACCTGCGAGACGTATTGGAAAACAAAGCAGGACATACAAGATCGATCTACGGATCACGGGGGCACGCCCCAACGCGTGACGACGACCGTCACGCTGGATATACTAAAAGCAAATCCGGCCGAGCCGAATACAGCAGACAAGACTCATATGAACTGCATCGTGATATAGCCCGACACAGAGGTGCCGCACACCCCCTATGCTTCACCGATGAAGTAATGGATCACGAATTCCCAGAAGGGTTTAAACCCGTGAACATTGAATCATATGATGGTACAACAGACCCCACGGTATGGATTGAATATTTCCTCCTCCACATCCACATGGCCCGCAGTGACGATCTACAAGCCATCAAGTACCTCCCACTAAAACTCAAAGGGTCGGCTCGGCATTGGCTGAATAGCCTGTCGGCAAACTCCATTGGCAGTTGGGAGAACTCGGAAGACGCATTCCTTGACAACTTCCAGGGCACTTATGTGCGACCACCGGATGCTGATGACTTGAGTCACATAACCCAACAGCCTAGGGAGTCAGCCAGGAAATTCTGGACTCAGTTCCTAACTAAAAAGAATCAAATTGTCGACGGTCCGGATGCCGAGGCCTTAGCGGCATTTAAGCATAACATCCGCGACAAGTGGCTTGCCCGAAACCTCGGCCAAGAGAAGCTGAAGTCCATGGCAGCCCTCACGACACTCATGACCCGCTTTTGTGTGGGCGAGGACAGCTGGCTGGCTCACAACAACAACACATCAAGGAATCCTGGCAATTCAGATGCCAAAGGCAACAATGGCGACAACGCCGAAGACACGACGGTCAATGCCGGATTCAGTGGCTCTAAATCTGATCAGCGGAAAAAGCCGTTCAAAAGAAGCAATCCGGGCCCGTCCAGTTTGGACCGCATACTCGACCGCTCGTGTCAAATTCACGGCACCCCCGATAAACTAGCCAACCACACCAACAGAGAATGCTGGGTGTTCAAACAGGCCGACAAGTTGAATGCCGAAAACAAGGAAAAGGGGCTGCATAGCGACGAGGAGGAGGAGCCCTGGCCGCCGAACACAGGAGGACAGAAGAAATTTCCTCCCCAAGTGAAAACGGTGAACATGATATACACAACCCATATTCCCAAGCGGGAACGGAAGCATGCACTAAGGGACGTCTATGCGATGGAGCCAGTCACCCCAAAGTTCAACCCATGGTCTTCTTGTCTGATCACTTTCGATCGCAGGGACCACCCTACCAGTATCCGTCATGGCGGTTCTGCCGCATTGGTCCTTGACCCCATCATTGACGGATTTCACCTCACTCGAGTCCTTATGGACGGTGGCAGTAGCCTAAACCTGCTCTATCAGGATACAGTGCGCAAAATGGGTATCGACCCCTCGAGGATCAAACCCACAAAAACCACCTTTAAAGGTGTCATACCAGGTGTAGAGGCCTGTTGCACGGGCTCAATCACACTGGAAGTGGTCTTCGGATCTCCGGACAACTTTCGAAGCGAGGAATTGATCTTCGACATTGTCCGCTTCCGCAGTGGCTATCACGCACTGCTCGGATGAACCGCATTCGCCAGATTCAATGTGGTGCCGCATTATGCATACATCAAGCTCAAAATGCCAGGACCTCACGGGGTTATAATAGTTAATGGAAACACAGAACGCTCGCTCCGTACGAAGGAGCACACTGCGGCCCTCGCAGCAGAAGTACAAAGCATCCTTCTGAGGGAAACCGCCAATTCGGCGATAAAGCCCCCGGACACCTTCAAGCGAGTCCGGAGTACCCTGCAACAGGATCGCCCGACACGTTCAGAGCTCGCCTAGCAATTCGGCCTCCGTCCTAGTCCCAGCAAGCGGCGAAATTTGCACCGCGCGTACATAATTACGCACTCAAAATACCATGGGCATAGGCGGAGGCACGGCTATGGCACGACCCACAATGCGGCTCAACCGCCTCAGGACCCGTATATCTTTACCATTTTCTTCCTTTCAGGACCCTATTCTCTGAAGGCCCTCTCTGATAGCCTGATTATCGGACCCATCACGGGGAGGAAACACCAAGGAAGCAAGAAGCTTTGACGTACAAGGGAATCCCCAGGTGGTCTCTGATAACGATCGCTATACCTGTTTTACATACCCACACACAACTTGCCCTTGGATAGGACATGTCAAATATAGTCCTATTTTTGCTTATTGCACTACTTGTATACATACGCTTTGACGTATCATTTAAATAACAATGTACAACGTTAGCTTATTATTGCATTTCTTCATCTTTTTTTCCCTGTCTGCTTATTTACGGCAAATTGCACCCATACATTCTGGTACGTCCAGTGCGCCAGGGGCTTCAGTGTACCCCATAACACGGCAAGAAAAGTCCAAACACTTTCGATAGTGCGGCACCCCGAACTTATAGCATTATATGCATCAGCTCCGAATAATGTCTTGGGTCAATAGTTGGGTTTTCCGGCTCCCATGTTTTGGTACCTTACGTTCCGCCATATCGGCTAAGGTAGCACTGGGAGAACTACTGCGATTGTATCCCGGTTCTTCCGGATGAGCACCTCAGTAGAGAAAGCCGAAAAGTGACTGTCATGATGCGGCGAGAGCTGGTCGCTGTTAGAGAGGTCTCAAATCCTTAAAGATTTTTTCCGCTTCGGGCGAGGAATTGGCCTTGTCCGATTTAGGCGTATATAGCGCCCAAGTTCGGCCTTCCGAATACTAGGGGCTTCGCCAAAATTTAAAATGGTAGAGTTCTATGGCTAAGTGAGAGTGATAAAGCTGTATAGTCCGATTGCCTTGTTCGCTGCGCTAAAAACCTCCTTAAAGGACCAATTTTTTGGATAAAGAGTGTTTAAGATTTATCCCGAACACCTCAGTACTAGTTACATGGGGGCAGAAGCCGACCACTGACCAACTCTCAGAATTTATAAACAGCCGCGCATATGGTAATATTTTAAATCGACAAGCGTTATATAGCGCACATGAACTCGTTTTCATATTACAGGATCACATGAGTACATTCATTCAAATATTACATCCTTAGCACATTCCTCCGCCACAAGGCGGGCACCCTTCAGGACACTGTCATAATACTTTTCAAGGTGGCGATGCTCCTTGCCCTCCGGTGGCCCCTCCTTCACCAGCTTTTCGGCATCCATCTTCGCCAGTGCATTTTTGCATGGGCAAAGGCCCTGTGCGCACCTTCAATGCATACGGACCGCTTTATGACTTCAAACCGTGGGCAGGCATTCACAAGCCGCTTTACCAGGCCGAAGTAGCTGTCAGGCAGGGGCTCGCCAGGCCACATCTGGACTATGAGACCCTTCATGGCCAGTTCGGCCGCCTTGTGAAGCTCGACCAGTTGTTTCAGCTGGTCGCTCAAGGGCATCAGATGTTCAGTCCCAGCATATTGGGACCAGAACAACTTTTCAGTCGAGCTCCCTTCCTCGGCCCGGTAGAACTCCGCGGCATCCGATACGCTGCATGGTAGATCTGCGAACGCTCATGGAGAGCTCCGAATTCGGGTAAGTAAAAGGAAAGTCTCCTTCACATGCTTGCTTTGCATATTGAATGCCTTACCCGCCGCTATCTTCTTGACCACCTGAATCTCCTGGAGGGCCTTTTGGGCTTCGGCCTTGGCATTTTGTGCGTTCTCGAGGGCCTTCGCAAGCTCGGACCCCTGCGTCTTAGAGTCACGCTCCAAGGACTCGTATTTCTTGACGAAATCCTGGAGCTCTTGCTGAACCTCGTCGACTCGGGCCTCTTGCTTCTCACGCTCGATGCGCTCCTTGGCCGCTCTGTCTTCGGCCTCGGACAGCGCCTTCTTCAGGGCCGCCACTTCGGTCATGGCCCCTAACAAAATTCATGATGATCCTATGATCTAATGACCACTTTTTTCTTTATCAATATACAGACGGGGTATCACTTACTTTTGTTCTCTTTGAGCTGCCTCTTGGTAAGTCCGAGCTCTTCCTCGGACCGCTCAAGGTCCCGCTTCAGTCCAGAGACCTCTGCAGTATGAGTGGCAGCGGCCAGCAGCGAAGCCTGCTTATTCACATAGACATATTATGATTAGACTCCTATGATTGTTATTTGATCCTCTGTTCAGCCTTTCTTTGCGAACACCAAACAGAGCATCAGGGGCTACTGTCTATGCTGTGATATTTCCTCATAATTTGATTACTTACCTCAAAGCCTGTTAGGAGGCTGGCACAGGCTTCGGTCAATCTGCTTTTGGTGGACCGAACCTTCTCGGCCACCGCACTCATGATGGTGCCGTGCTCTTCGTCAATGGAAGCGCCGCGAAGCGCTTCCAGCAAGTTGTCCGATGCCTCTGGATGGACAAAGGCCATCGGCACAAACGGCTCGCCCCCCTTAGCGAGGGGTCGCTTGACAGAATCTGGAACAACTGGAGGTTCCGGCGCAGTATCCAGCTGGGGGCCAAGCTTGCTACGCCCCCCGTCATTAGAACCCATGGGAGTCTTACCCCCCATGCGCCCGGCATCTAGGATGTCACCTTGGGGCGCCTCCAGAATTATCCCCCCTGGTCCGGTGCCCTCTGAGACAACACCTCGATGTCGTCCGTGGGCCGGGGGGAGGTGGCTGTCGGGAGTGAATCGTTGTTCATCGCCGACAGGCCCAAAGACCCATCCGAAGAGGATACGTCGATGTGGGCTTTGGGTGGACTGCACGATCATGTTTGACATGATAAGAAGCGATAAAACAAAACATGCCAGAACTATTATAGTATCCGGATATTTACGACTTCGCTAGGGGCTTTTCCCTGGGCAACCACTCCTCGTCGTTGTAAGCGGTTGTTGAGGAGTGGTCCGGAAGGAGGTTCCTTCCCTTCTTGGACCCTTCGTCCTCCCTAGATGGGGCGGCCTTCCTTTTCTTGTCCTCCACGGTTGGGGGGGGGAGAACTTTCCTCTTCCGCCTCCTCGTTTTTGTGGGAGGAGTGCGCCTCGGTGTTTTCGGGCGATGAGTCTGATACAACCTTGCGGCAGAGACCTTTCCTGGTCCCTGTGGCCTTCTTCTTGGCCTTCTTCTCCGGCACCTCATAAGGCGCCAGAACCAACATCTTCGTTAAGAGAGCCTTTGTTGGATCTTCGGGCAGTGGGGCTGGACAATCGATCCGCTCCGCTGTCGCTACCCAGTCCTGTTAAAATGGCATGGAGGCTCAGATCCCACACACGATTTTACTAGGGAAAGGAACATCTTGTGATATATAAAGAGCTTACCGGATTGGCAGGGCGCTTTGCGCTGAGTCCGCGATCCTCGGTAAGGGGAGGAGGAACCTCGGCGGCCTTGAACAACACCTTCCAGACGTCTTTGTGCATCGTGTCGAAAAGCTCTCGCAGCGTCTGGTGCTCGGCCGGGTCGAACTCCCACATATTGAACGCCCGTCTTTGACATGGGAGGATCCGCCGGAAGAGCATGACTTGGACCATGTTGACAAGCTTGATTTTCTTGCTTATCATATTTTTAACACAGCTCTGGAGTCCGGTCAGCTCCACCGATGAACCCCAGGATAGGCCCTTATCTTTCCAGGAGGTGAGCCACGTGGGGATGCCGGATCAAAATTCGGGGGCCACAACCCAGTTGGTGTCGCGCGGCTCGGTGATGTAGAACCACCCCAATTGCCACCCCTTCACGGTCTCCACATAGGAGCCTTCGAGCCAGGTGACATTGGGCATTTTGCCTACCATGGCGCCTCCACACTCCGCTTGCTGGCCGACCACCACCTTCGGCTTCATGTTGAAGGTCTTCAGCCACAGGCCGAAGTGGGGCTTGATGCGGAGGAAGGCCTCGCACATGACGATAAACGCCGAGATGTTGAGGATGAAATTGGGGGCCAGATCATGGAAGTCCAGCCCATAGTAGAACATGAGCCCGCGGACAAATGGGTGGAGGGGAAATCCCAGTCCGCGAACGAAGTGGGTGAGGAATACCACCCTCTCATGGGGTTCTGGGGTAGGGACGATCTACGCCGCGTTTGGGAGCCGGTGTGCGATGTCTGCGGCCACGTATCCGGCTTCCCGGAGCTTCGTAATGTCCTCCTCCATAACGGAGGAGACCATCCACTTGCCTCCCGCTCTGGACATGTTTGGAATGGCTTTGCAGAGGAGATGAGAACTTGGGTGCTGGAGCTCGAGTGCGCGAGAATGGATGGGCAGGGGAAGAAGAAGGTGTGGGTGAAAAAGAGGAATCCTTGTCCCTTCATAAAGGCGGTAGAAACTGTGCGCCTCCTCACTTGCCCCATAAAATCGCTTATTCCCTAAGTGACGCGATTGATGGCACGGTTGGGTTACCCATACCCGTATTGATGGGAATCCCGTGATAAGGGGAACACGATCTCTGCTTCGACAAGACGTGCCAATAAAACCGCCTCGCAACACGTGCAGTGGCAGGCAGGGAAAAATGGTTCATAATGACCGGACCATGACAGGATGTCACGTTATGAAAAGTGGTTAGCAGATTAGATTTGTGGAATAATATACTCTCTACGGTGGTATGTGGAATTTGTCTTGGAGAGACGGACACAATCCTTGTGTTCAAAATCTTATATGGAGTATTCGGAGAAGGAACCCGACTTGCAATGCCGAAGACAATCTGTTCGCCGAACTCATCATCATTGAAGCCTGGTTCAAGGGCTACTGAGGGAGTCTTGGATTAGGGGGTCCTCGGACAGCCGGACTATATACTTTAACCGGACTGTTGGACTATGAAGATATAAGATTGAAGACTGCATCACGTGTCCGGGTGGGACTCTCCTTTGCGTGGAAGGCAAGCTTGGTGATTCGGATATGTAGATCTCCTTCTCTGTAACCGACTCTGTGTAACCCTAGCCCCCTCCGATGTCTATATAAACTGGAGGGTTTAGTCCGTAGGACAAGAACAATCATAATCATAGGCTAGCTTCTAGGGTTTAGCCTCTACGATCTCGTGGTAGATCAACTCTTGTAATACTCATATCATCAAGATCAATCAAGTAGGAAGTAGGGTATTACCTCCATCGAGATGGCCTGAACCTGGGTAAACATTGTGTCCCCCGCCTCCTGTTAACATCAACCTTAGATGCACAGTTCAGGACACCCTACCCGAGATCCGTTGGTTTTGACACCGACACCCGCCTGGCGCCTGCCTGATCTTGATCGTCATGGCTCGCATCATTGGATCCTCGCGAGGTTTGACTTGCCTTGAACTCTCCGCCCCTCACGAGCCAACCTGGTGAGGGTGCTCCCGAGGAGGTCTTGTGTCGTCCGCCTCGCGAGGCATGGCCCCTCGCGAGGGTCTTGAGTGCTTGTTGGTGAAGATGGGCCATTCGGCCCCGCTTGTAGAGCCACGTCGTGGGTCACAGGCAGGCAAGTCTGGGGACCCCCATTCCCAAAACACCGACAAATACCAGGCATTGTGCGTGTGTGTATACTATCGACGAACTAGCCCCCAAGCTTCTATACCATACTGGGGGCCTAGGGTTACAAATCATATATAGTCGGCTTATCACCAGTGGGGATAGAGTCCTCTGCGACTTTGGTAGCTAGCTTCGTGTTGTACGCCGAGTCCTCCACATGGGTCTTCGTACAACGCGTCTCGGTCCAACCTATGTGGCGTAGGATGGAACTGACCCATGAGTCCTCATGTTGACCCACCACAACTAGAAATGATGTGCCCACCACACCACACACGCAATCGATCACTAAAAAAATAAGCATATACAATAGTACAATGTTATACATGAAAGTTAATTGCATGGTGCATCCAAAAATATTTGTTCTGCATTGTGAATGTTTATATATTCTCCTAAAATATTAGTCACGGGAAAGAGAAACGAAGGGCATATCTCTCCTTGTCTCCACCGGACACCCCCTCTTTCTACACCACTTTCACGTACGCACACAAACTATCTCTCGGCCCTCTAAAAGTATGCATGCCCATGACACATTCATGCGTGACAATCACTGTATTTCAAGCTAAAGCACTATACAGTCACTGCACTTCAGAATATGCTCATTACGGTCACCGTATACATTCTCGTGGTGATCATACGGTATCTAGCTCACGATACGTCTCCGTATTTTCTCGATGACACTAACAGACTTTGCATTTGATGCGTGCTCCGTATTTTGTTGACGACACTTACGGTCATTGTATTTGAGGCAAAAGCACGATATGGTCACTGGACTTCAGAATAAGCTCATCACGGTCACCACATACATTTTGTCGTGCTAACCAACATGTGGTTGGATGGTCAGGAGGGCAGTGGTTTCTTGAGCCCACGAGGGTTAAAGTCCCGGTGCTCGCATTTATCCTGGGTTAATTTCAGTATTTTCCAGCGATGTGCGTTCAGTGGGAGGAGACGTTCCACTCGACTACGAGGAACCTATGGTGACTTCGTAAAATCTCAAGATCATATGCTGGCTCACTCTCTCGAAGGTGCTCATAGGGGTAGGGTCTGCACATGTGCGCTTATAGCGGTGAGTGCTTGCACGTATATATGAGCCCTTGCGTCTGTACCGTGTTAAAAAAAATACATGTCATGATTATACGGTCATTGGCTCACCCATACAACTCCGTATTTTGTTGATGACTGTCGGATCTGGGGTTCCGGCTGACCCTTAAGGTTCGGACACTGGGGTGCACGCGAAGGCTTTCCTCCTATTGATCCATGCCCTAGCTCTCTAAGATCTCGCAGATGAACTCGACGAACTCCCAACACAGAAAGACACAATATTTATACTGGTTCGGGCCACCGTTGTGGTGTAATACCCTACTCCAGTGTGGTGGTGGTGGATTGCCTCTTGGGCTGATGATGAACAATACAAGGGGAAGAACAACCTCCTGAGGTTGAGGTGTTCTTGTGCTTGGTGCACTTGTGGGTGCGGTGTCTTTGGGTCTGTTCTCTCAATCAGATCTTCCTCTCGTCCTCCCTTACTGGGGTGGCTAGTTCTACTTATGTAGGCCCTGGTCCTCTCCCCAAATATTGAGCGGGAAGGGAGCCAACAACGGCCAATTCGAAAGGGGACAGCTAGTACAAGCTATCCTGACAAAAGGTGGTCTTCGCGTGTAAAAGGCTCTGGTGATGACGCCGTCTTGGGCTCCACGGTGACCTCCGCCTTGCCGTCCTTCTGGTCTTGGTCTCGTTGCACCAATATGGAAACTTTTGCTTGATGCATCGGTACTCCGCGCCTATGCTTGCCCCCTTAGCAACAAAGAGGGAACAAGGACGCCGCGCGCGCTGGCGCCCCCCTGGCGCCAGCCTGGTCTCGATCGTCATGGGTCACGTCACGAGGGCCTCGCGAGGTCTGCCTTGCCTTGATATCTCCGCCCCTCGTGAGCCTGCCTGGCGAGGCCACTCTTGAGGAGGTCTTGCGTCATCCGCCTCGCGAGGCTTGGCCCCTTGCGAGGGTCTTGAATGTCTTGTCGATGAAGATGGGCCGTATGAACCTGCCAGCCCAGCCACGCCGTGGGCCGCAGGCAGGCAAGTCTGGGGACCCCTGTTCCCAGAACGCCGACAATAGCCCCCGGGCCCAAGGCGCGCTCGGGCTTGGCTTCGAGGCGAAGCCAAAGGGTCAAGCGCGGAGCGCTGCGGGCCCCAAAAGCCTGCGGCCTTGGTTGACGCGTGGCGGTTGATTGGACGTGGGCGTCTCCACTTCCCCATGCTGCCTTGGCAACTGCCTGACTTGAAAAGTCCCTGCAACATGCAAGGAAACCATCTTTACCTGTGATCATGGGGGTGCTGGTTGGCCTTCTCCTGCTATAAATGGGGAGGGGGGCAAAGCCCCCGTCGCCCATCTCTCCCATTCCGTCTGCTTCTTCCTCCTCTGCTCCTCTGCTAGCAGCAACTTCAATGGCTCTGATCCATAGGTTTTCGGCCGAGGAGAAGGGGAAGGTTCTCCTTGACGTGTCGGCGCTGCTTCCACCGAAGAAGAGATTGGCCCACCGCCGGGACACCGTGGAGATGCAGGTGGTGACGAGGCCTTGGTGCGAGCGGCCTCCTCCTAGGTATCCATTGCCCTTGTTCACCGAAGCCGATGGCTTGGGAGGAAGGAACGACGAGCATCGGCGTGCGTGCCGCGACCAAGGTCGACGCACCGCGATGACGAGTGCCGCCGCTCCTGGAGTTCATGCCTCGGACTCCTCACGTGAGTTCGTGCTATGGGCGGCGAGGGGGTTTCTCCTCACGAGCCACCGGGGCTCTAAGCCTCGGGAGGCTCTGGGTGCTCGGGTGGTTCCTTGAGGACCGTCTCCATCTCCATCAGGACGACGTGGTGCCTAGCCTCCTGAGCTGCCAGGATGCGCCGCAGGTTGCGCTGGTAGGCGGATGACACACTCGGCAGGCCGAAGGGCATGCGAGCGTAGCTGTGCGGTGGGCCCTCACAGCGTCTCACGCGCGAAGACTAGAAAAGTTCATGAGAAGTGGCCCTGTTGAGCCCTGGAACATCGATGCTGACGCGCAGCCCGGCATCCACGCCTGGATGGGAAGCTGAGCCTCGCAAGCAGCGGTCGCCGCGCATGGCCCTTGCGTCTTGCAATTCCTGGGTGGTCTTGGTGATGAACTCCTGAATGGTGGGCGATCCTTGCCCTGTGCCCTCCTGAGACAAACATGCCGCGAAGCATGCCTCCATGTGGTCCCCAAGCACCTCCCTCATGATGTGGGCAAGGTCTGAGGCCTTCCAGAAGAAAGCCCCCGAGCCCTGCCCGAGGAGGGCGCCAGGCGCGCCTTCCTATGTGATGGAGGGAGGCGCCCCTGGAGCGGGCGTTGATCCTGACGAGCGTCCTGCTGAGGCGCCATCCTCCTGAGGTCCCGCTCGGCGCAGCTGCTTCTTCTTCTTGGGGAGGGCCTCATGAGGGCCCTCGCCCCTGCTGTCGGGGTCGTCGATTGCTGCCGCTTGGAAGGCATGCTCAAGGGAGCACACCGCATCTCTTTCCTCACATGGGACCATGATGATCCCGCTGCTTCCCGGCATCTTGAGGACATTGTAACCGTGATGGGTCATCGCCATGAACTTGGCCAGGGCTGGGTATCCGAGAATGGCATTGTACGACAGATGGATGTGTGCGACGTCGAAGTCAATGAGCTCGGTGCGGTAGTTTTTGTGTTCCCCGAAGGTGACAGGGAGGCGGACCTGCCCTATCGATGTGGTGGAACCGGCGGTCACTCCCGAGAAAGGCTTGGTAGGCTGAAGCTGGTCATACAACACTTGGAGGCTGTCGAACGTGTCGACGAACAGGACGTTGGGCCCTATGCCGCCGTCGATGAGGGTCTTGGTAACTTGCACGTTGTTGATGACTGGGGAGCAAGGCATCGGGAGGGTGCCAGTGGCAGCTGCGCACTTGAGCTGATCTGCCGAGCTGAACATGATGGGGCACCGGGACCATCTAAGCGGGCATGTGGCTTCAAGCTTGGGGAGGAATGCATTCACTTCACGAGCAAACTGCTTGAAGATACGTTGCGAGGCTGGGGCCTGGGCTCCGCCCAACATGCAGGCGATGGCACGCGGTTCCTAGAAGCACCCAGCCCCTCGTCCTGATGGTGTTCGTCATTCCTTCTTGGCGGTGGCGGCAGCGGAGGGAGTGCAGCGTTGCCTTGAGGGCGATCCTCACGAGGCTGATATCTCGAGGCGCCCTCGTGAGGCTGATCCTGCCAGCGGCCTCACGAGGCCGGTCGCGCCACTCCTGACGCGGGCCACGGTCGTCCCAGCGTCCACCACCACGTCCTCCTCCTCGGTCGTAGCCCCGGTCGCCGCGCTCGCGGCGTCGACCGAAGCGTCCTTCGCGAATGGCTCGGAGCTCTCGACAGTCGCTGGTGTTGTGGGTGTTCAGGTTGTGCAAGGCGCAGAATGGATGGCTGCTCTTAGACGACTCTGGTTGATCTCTGCCACGCTTGGTGTCTGGTTCCGCTGCGAGCACGGCTGCTCCCTTGGGCTTCACGTCCTTGGCCTTGGCTTTCTTCTCCTCCAGGTCTGCGGCAGGGAGCTCGAGGAGGGAGAGGCGACCCTCCTCAGCTCTTGCACACTAGGTCACGATGTTGAACAGCTCCAGGGTCGTACACAGCTCTTCATGGATAGCGAGTTCTTCCTTCATCTTGACACCGCGGACGCCATCAGAGAACACAGAGATGATGGCCTCGTCGATCACCTTGGGGATCTTGATCCGTGCGTTGTTGAAGCGCTGAATGTACTTCTCCAGGGTCTCTCCTGGTTGCTGCTTGATGCGGCGCAGGTCGCCTGCGCCCGGGGGGGGGGGGTTGTGAGTGCCCTGGAAGTTGGCGATGAAGTGGGTGCACATTTCGTCCCAGGAGGAGATCGAGCCCGGCGGCAGGTTCAGGAGCCAGGAGCGGGCGCCTTCCTTGAGAGCCATGGGAAACCACTTCGCCATGACTTTCTCATCGACGTTGGCCACTTGATGCTTAGCTCATAGAGCTGCAGGAACTCCTCGGGGTCGGGGGTGCCGTCGTAGCGAGGAGGCAGATCCGGCTTGAACTTGCCCGACCAGGCAACACTGTGCAGCTCGGGGGTGAAGGCGCGCCAGCCAGCCGTGGTCACTTGGACCCGCCTTGGGGGTGGAGCTTGGTCTTGACGGGGCCGCACCCTACCGCTACAGGTGGCGCACGGACTTGCCACAACAGCCAGTCCTGGCGCGGTGGTGCGAGGAGCGGCAGAGCATTTTATTGCGGTCGAGGGACTTCTTGACAGCTTCTTTCTTTACGCGCGGGTGCAGGACGCGGCGGGTCGCGTCGCAGAGCCGCGCGTCTTGGCGCCAGGGCACCGTCTTGGGGCTGAGGTGGTGGAGGCGCTCCGCGAGCTACGTCGCCCGTAGCTGGCAGAGGGCGAGGCGGAGAGAGGGACGGCGCAGGAGAGCCCCCGGCGGCGCAGACAAGCTCGGCGATGCGGTCGAGCTAGTCCTCATAGAGGTCGTCAACCGGGCGATAGCGCAGGAGCTCATGCGCCATGAGGAGCACAGCCCGTGCGTCCATGGGAGGGCGGCGTGCATGGGAAGAAGAACCGGCCGGGGTCAGCGATGGAGTGGCGGTGCGGCCGTCCTGCCGCACCGAGGGGTGTCGCGAGGACGCTTGCTGCTCGTTCCCCGCCGGGCCGGTGGCGGCGTTGGCTGCAGGCGATGGGGAGCGGCGAGGTGGCCCACCGACAGGAGCCGTCTGAGCGACGTGGGCGGCGAGGGCAGCCCAGCGCTTAGCACAAGCGCGGCGCGCATCTGCCATGGAGACGACGAAGCAAAGTAGCGCGGAGCGATGGACAGAGGCTTCGGTGCACCCCTACCTGGCGCGCCAAATATCGGATCTGGGGTTCCGGCTGACCCTTAAGGTTCGAACACTGCGGTGCGCGCGAAGTCTTTCCTCCTATCGATCCACGGCCTAGCTCTCTAAGATCTCGCAGACGAACTCGATGAACTCCCAACATAGAAAGACACAAGATTTATACTGGTTCGGGCCACCGTTGTGGTGTAATACCATACTCCAGTGTGGTGGTGGTGGATTGCCTCTTGGGCTAAGGATGAACAATACAAGGGGAAGAACAGCCTCCTGAGGTTGAGGTGTTCTTGTGCTTGGTGCACTTGTGGGTGCGGTGTCTTTGGGTCTGTTCTTTCAATCAGATCTTCCTCTCGTCCTCCCTTACTGGGGTGGCTAATTCTACTTATATAGGCCATGTTCCTCTCCCCAAATATTGAGGGAGCCAACAACGGCCAATTCGAAAGGGGACAACTAGTACAAGCTATCCTGATAAAAGGTGGTCTTCGCTTGTAAAAGGCTCTGGTGATGACGCCGTCTTGGGCTCCACGGTGACCTCCGCCTTGTCGTCCTTTTGGTCTTGGTCTCGTTGCACCAATATGGAAACCTCTACTTGATGCCTCGGTACTCCGCGCCTGCGCTTGCCCCCTTAGCACCAAAGTGGAAACAAGGACGCTATGCTTGCTGGCGCCCGCCTGGTGCCAGCCTGGTCTCGGTCGTCATGGCTCACGTCACGAGGGCCTCGCGAGGTCTACCTTGCCTTGATCCCTCCGCCCCTCGTGAGCCTTCCTGGCGAGGCCGCTCTTGAGGAGGTCTTGCGTCGTCCGCCTCGCGAGGCTTGGCACCTCACGAGGGTCTTGAATGTCTTGTCCATGAATATGGGCCGTACAAACCTGCCAGCCCAGCCACGCCATGGGCCGCAGGTAGGCAAGTCTGGGGACCCCTGTTCCCAGTACGCCGACAATGACACAATCAATTGACCAGTCGAACATTCCACATGGCGCAACTAGTGTTGCACCATCGGGACGCGTAACCGTGGGGCCCACCTATCAGCCCGTATATGAAAGAAAGAAATGGTAGTTTGAGTCTGTACTGTGTTAATAAAATACATTTTAGGGTGATCATACGGTCACTGGCTCACCATACAGCTCCGTAATTTGTTGATGACACGATCAATTGACCAGTCAAACGGTCCACATTCAGCATCGCACATTACCATAGGGCCCACCCATCAGCGCGTATATGAAGGACATAAATGGTAATAAATTAGTGGTCAATGGGTACTCGAAGTCGTGAGACCTCTGGTTGGCAGTGGCCGGCGGTGGGGGCGCGTTGATTGGGCGGTGGGGTGGGGATCGCCGGAGAAAAAGCTCGGCGCGCGGGGGGGGGGGGCTAGAGGGATGGCCGGTGTGGCGGCGGACCGACGGTGGGGAGTGGTTTTGGGGCGAGCGGGGTGGCGTGGCGGCGGGGGCCGGCGGTTCAGCCGGTGGTGGCTGGCGGCTCAGGGGGGTGGAGTTTGATGATAAACTGCATACCCTTGATTTCGTATCCAATGGCTGGAAAATCTAATGACCATAGATGAAAAAGTTAGTCGACTGACGTGTAGCCTCACCCTGCACGTACACATGCACGCACGCAAGACACGCACGCATGCAGGCGTGCAACACTGACACGTACACATAACGAACACACGCACGCATGCAGGCATGCAACACTGACACATACACATGCACTCACGAACACACACACGTACGCACACATGCATGCAACACTGAAACATACCCTTGCACGCACGCAACACTTGCACGTCTGCATGCACACAGCACACGACGCAAGACACACGCTCAACCTATACGTGCATGCACCCTTTGTTAAGGACATGGATTGTTACGGGTATTAATCAATCTTATCTGTGATAAGCAGAACATTGATGTTTGCAGCAGTCTTTATGAGTCACAACGTATCAAACGGGCTATCAGCATAGTAGGCTTATCTACATGAAAAGGATGATGTCACACTCGATGAACAATCATCGGTTTATGAAATGCCCGCTTCTGACTGCCCTAGCCCACCAAAGGTTCCTCTGCTGTGCGCTGCCTGCGTTGGGTCACTGGCATGAAGGCCATGTACCCAAAGAGCCCACACGTCAGTGGAAGAACGACGCAGTGTCCTACGCCAGAGTCGACGGTGCCACTCGCTGCACGCCCGGCTGAACACGCCTCCTTTCCGCATTCAAACTCCTCCATGAAACCCGCCTGTGTGGAAGCCAAGAAACCCACTCTGGACACATGTCCGTTCATGATCGGGCCGGCATTAAACGCAACGCTGGCTGAGCTCCTCCCGTCTGCCGTCTATTTAATCTCCTATTTAAACGAGGCAAAACGCCGGCCAAGAATCGCACACCTCCGCCACCCCCCTATCTCCTCCTTCACCATTTTGTCCACTCTTACAATGGCTTACGAAGAGTAGTTATTCCGTACAAGCCATTTGTCTAGGTTTGTATCTCACACACACACCCACATAGGTGGGGGACGTGCACAAAGAGAAGAGGTGCATGCACGGCGCACATACTTCCGTCTCTTTCCCAACCACACCCGTGCCGGTACACGATGGAGCTCATTTCTGTACGAAAAGGCAGACCACATGGTAATTTGACCGTGTACTGGTTGTCCACTTGGTGGAGGGAGGATCATCTACCACGGGTGAACAAACAAATTGTGACTTGACGTGTTATGTTAAAAAAGAGGCAAACCATGTGGGGCCTACCTTAGAGGCAAGGCTCTATACACTGGAGTACTTTTTATGTGTCCCGTCAACTCGCACAACGAGGAGAAGCTTGCTTAGTACGTCGTCTCCCCCACCCACGGGCGCGGTGGCTCGCAAGATGAGGTGAAGCTTGCTTACTAGTAGTAGTACTGTACGCCTTACGCCCGCTCCCTCGCCCACGCGCGTGGTGGCTCGCAGGACGAGGAGAAATTTTTACTACTCCCTCCGTTTACTCCTCGTTCCTACTACCTTGGTTAGAGAGATTATCATATCGTTTGGAATATATATGCCCTTTAGTACTCCCTCCATTTACTTATACAAGGCCACTATAAAAAATACGTTTTGCATCTATACAAGGTCACAAATAGTAATCAAGACAAAAGTTACTACTCCCTCATTTCCAGTTTATGGCTCAATTTCAAAATCTCTCCAACCAAGGTAGACGGTGAGTGGTCGAATTAATTTCATACTCCTAGTTTGCACAAGTAATTAGTACGCTCGTTTTTCTCAAGAAGTTATGTTTACCGAGGCATTAATTAGAACGAATGCATGAATGACCACTAAATTTCCATGAACTTCTACATGCATTGGTGAGTTTTCTCTTGACACTGCTTGCATCGGGTGATCTAACGCACCTCGAAATCCAACATGTGATGGTACTACTACTAGTAGTAGAATTGAGACTTATAAAATGGGAAAACAAATGTTTTTAGATGAGCCCTATAAACCCTAGTGGGTACGTACTCCGTAAAATCAGATTTTTCCCAAAACTAAGTCGCTCAACCTTTATTTGCTTGTTTCCCTTCCTGCCTCCTTGCCTCGAACAGACTATGCCAAACTCCCCTGCCTGCCGCGCGGGAAAAGACACGCCCTCGCCTTTTTTTAGTCCGGGTTTGTATCGATGGATCGCGTGAAGCAGCAAAAACCCAAGCCGTGTCTTGTACTCCTCCGTCGACGCTCGCTTTCATGAATTTTGTACTTCATGTCACCGACATGTGGGACATATAGCAACCGGGTCGACATCCAAGCACCAAATAACAATGCAGAACAACAGGAGGACGCACCCCAGTAGTAGTAGTAATGAGCAATGAGACGTCAAATCACAATGCCGCACCTTCCCAGACGGACGAAGCAACCATTATTTCACACTTCAGTTTGCCATCATCTCAAACCATGTAGGATTTCTTCTGCCTCAAGAGGGACACGCGCATCGCCTTGGTACATCATGACACGTGGGACCGCATGACAGGCCATGCTCCCCCGCTGATCGCTCGGTAAAATCACCTCATTTTTACCACTATACTTCCTCCGTATCGGTTTACATGGCATGCACGTTGTTCTAGGTTTAGAATTTAACTGGCTATATATGTGATGAACAGTATATGTTTAGAAACTACATCCGCTTAATAATCCAATGATATACTTTTTGTGACATAGTAACTCATATTTAGTTAGTCAGATGGATGACCTAAAACTACGTGCATGCCCTATAAACCGAGACGCCTAAAAAACGAGATGGAGAGGGTAGTTCAGTACGTATCTTTTTAGATCAATATAGTTGGGATTCACCAACGAGCAAAACCAAGTGGTAGGTTGCACCTATCGTGTTGGCGTAGCAACTCAAGCAGGGTCAGTCTGCACACGAAATGGCGACACACTTAACAGGACCCCTTTGGCCGACATGTGTCTCATCCACCGTCTTGTTCCACATGCGATGCACCAAATTACAGTTCGGAGTAGCGGTTGGAATTGGAGGCACCCCGGTCGTAGCGCCGCAGTAGTAGAAAATGAGCGATGAGGGGTCAAATCAAAAAGCCCCACCTTTCCCGCATTAAGCTGGACGGACGAAGCAACCATCATTTCACTCTAGGGTGCAAGAGCGTAAAGAAAAGACAAAACCAATGATGTGTGCGGCAGCTACCTAGGGCACCCTAGGGTAGGGGTCTCCACTACAGATCATTTTTTAAAAGCGCCTCCACTACAAATCGGCTTAACCGATGATGTGTGTGGCGGTATGGTTTGTAGGAGTACTACTACGGCGTGCGGGGCCATGTCGTAGTAAACGGGAGAGGGATTGAGTTCGAGTCAACGCCTTAAATATGTGTGGGCCGCTTGGCTTTAGGGGAACGAGGCAGCATGTTGGGTTCGGGGACCAGTGGAGATATAGTACGTACAAAAATTGTGGACGTAGGTTCGACCGAAAGGCAATGATGCATGGGCCCTGCATTTTGATATACCCGGGGCTGCGTGAAATTTGCTACTCTACTCAAAACTAGTAAGGTACACATGCATTGAACGCATGAGATTTCGAAACCAAATTATGAATAAATACACACTATAGCATGTAAAGATTTGAGTCATATATGCATGATGTAGATGTCCGTTTAGTTCTTATAGTTCATCTCATTCAAAATCAATTAGTTTTATAAAAATGTTAAGATTCATGGGGTTGTGCATTGTAAAGCATAAAGTAAAAAACAAATAATGACAATTCATTTAGAAAAAAATCAATTATGATACGGAAGATTCTAGAACAAAGGAGAAGTGCTTGTGTTTTGAGGTTTGCGCATTATGCTTAAGTTCAACCATGGAGTCTTCTAAATTGTACATGTGGCAGATGTGGTGGAATGTTGATGATATCCAACGGCCAGTAGTGCTCGGATTTGCCATCTCTGCACTGCCGGATTAGCTTCATCCAGCGACCATCTTTCAAAGTTATTCGCACACTATATAGTTCTTGTGCCATAGTTGCATGTCTTGGAAAAAAACTACTAGTGGGTTGTACTAGCTATTTAGGAATAGAAGATGTATACATGGAAGTTGTAGGGAAAGAGATGACATGGAGTATCTCAACTCCTATGAGTAGGGATTAGAAAAGAGATGTCATTTGGTTCACATCATAGGAACTTTTCTATTGAATCTAGAGATGACATGTATCTCAATTCCTATGAGGAGGGATTAGAAAAGAGATGTAATTTGGTTCATATCATAGGAACTTTTCTATTGAATATACGCTAATGTTTATTTTCCTTTGAAATTATGGGAATATAGGAATCCATTCATATGAACCAAGTGGCTCTAAAGCTATAGAAATGATATCATGTTTATTTCCTTTGAAATGTGGAGTATATGAATCTATTCCTATGAACCAATTGGCTCTAAAGGAAAAAATCCTATAAAAATCATATCAAATAGAGTTCCTATGATATTCCTCCACACCAAAGGATGGTTGAAATTTTTGCAGGTGATACAATGGTCTTTCTTTGTAGACTTCTCCCCCATCTTTATAGTTACCTCTCGAAGATGAATGAAATGATATATACAGGGTATTCTACATGTGCAATTTGGTACATGAAAACTCGGTAAAAGTTTGCGAGGTTCGAATTTTCAATAAAGCTATATGCACTACATTTTGGAACGGAGGGAGCATATGGAAGTTGATAACACTCACGTGGAAGATTTGTGTGTAGGAGGAGTGGCGGTTCTATTAAATGACATGGAAAAACTGACACTGTCAGATGCCGATCTAACGGTTCTTACGGTGTTCGTCAGGAAAAGGCTTGTGGCGAACGATTGTCGGATAATGATTTACGGACACATGCATTGCATTGATACGTGCCCCCTCCTCACGCACACGCACCCTCATGATTCACGACTCTCCCGAGTACAATTGCACCCACCGTCTATCTACAGGTAGACGTCACACACATATGTGATCTTCACACACTACCCTCAGAACTTCTAAAAAAGAAAAGACGTCGCGCACATTTTATTTTAGCTCACACATCACACACTTATACTATTACTCGTGTGGCGAACATTCTTTGGGCATAGTATATTGTACTCTCACGAAGAGAAGCGGTGCACGCACGCACTAGTTCTCTCACACCCACTCGCGGGTACATGTAGGAGCGCATTTTTTTGAAGCTGGTACAACAAAATCACTCCACTGTATATATAAGCAGGAGCCTTAGCGCTTGCTTTACTAGGGTTCCTCTCGTTCACTCTCTCATGCTCTCTAGATCTAAGCAAGACATAGGTGGCCACACTCTCTCTCAGCTCACGGCTGGTCACAAATCCGGCCGGACAAGCTTGACCGGGGTAGGGGTGTAGGTGCATCGTTCACGCTGTCGTCAGCGGCGAGGGAGGAGACCAACGGCTGCCCACGCGTCCCGATCGGCGGCCGTGCCGTTCTCTCCGAGAGAGCGCTGGCTCGGGAGGGCCTCCGACCCCTTCTTCCTCCCTGCGGTATTGTGGCCAAGATGCGGCCTGCCGACGCCGTCTTTGCCACATGCCGACGACCCTCAGGTATATATTCCTTCGAAACTTGCTTTGCTCTACTACCCTAACTCCCCACTTGGCTTCGTGTGGATCTTTTTCTACTTATGTCCGCTTTTCCAAAGACACCTAGACTTTTACTATTATTAGAGGTAAAGCTAGTTCATACAATAGACTCTAAGAGTTGGTTCAAACAGGGAAGAAAGTGGGAAAGCTGTAGCATGAATCTAGGACTTGGTTCTAAGAGGAAACGGGGGAAAGTAGTAGATACTGGCTACCCAACCGGTCTCTTGGTTGAAAATACGAGGAAAGCATGGTGGATGGCGAAGGGTGGGGGGAAGTGAACCTATCTCTTGGTTGGAAAATGAAAGAAAGTGACGGGTAAATGTCGCCGAGGAGATAAAAAATGGGACAAATGCAGACATGTTGCCTGAGTGTTTGCCGCTCTCGGCAACCACATCTGCCTCACCACTTTATGCCCCTGATGTCCTACGCCCATATCGCTACCGTTAATGTAAAATCACATGAAGCATTAAGCAATGCCACCTAATGTCACTATAAGTAATGGTCTAGTGCCGTCGATAAATTGAAGCAATGCCACCACCATTTTATGAAGTGCTTCCGTCTTGCTTTATTTACCATGAATTGTGCTTTTTCTGTTACACTTAAATCTCACACCGCTAACATTGCTTCATCCTAGTGGAACTGCACAAATTTGATTGCACATTTACTGACCATGTGCTACTCTCATGACAGTAATACTAATGCTATTGTTCTGCATGTTAATCTAGTGGCAGTGTTGATGTGATGTGATGCTACTTACTTAAGGACACTTTCATATTGTCAATCTAGTGCCAATTATAACACAATAGATGCTGTTGTTAATCATACGCCACTGCAAATATCCGTCACTGTTTAAATAACCGTATTTCGTATTTGCGCAAACATGGATGTCTGTCTCCATCTCATTTCGGGATGTCTGTCTCCGTATTGTTTCTATCCGCACAATCAAAAGCACACACCTCAGTTTTAGTAGAACTGCGCAAAATGAGATGGCTATCCCTTGTTGTCATCGTCTAACCACCCGTCTTCCAGGTATTCCTACATTGGTAGTTACTAGGTAGAATGACCAACGCAATATAAAAGAAGTTGATTCGTACGTTTTACTTCCTGATTGCAGTGTAGGGACGAGTGAAAACAATTGCATCCTAGTCCGGAATGCACTTTCTACCAGTTCATCCATGGACCGAGGACTAGCTGGCATGGCTGCACGGCTGTTTTTTGGACAAGTGCGCGGACAAGATGCATTGTGGTCTGCTTATTTATGCAAATAGCGGTGCTTAAATTTAGTGGAATGCACAAGACTTTTAGCTGGTCAGTACACTACATGGTTCAGTTCAGCATTCCAGCTGAGAACACAATTATAATTGGTTATTCTGGAATGAGAGAACCTAACCCTGGATGGTGGCAACAAGAAAAAACCAGAGTGAACTCCAGGAAATTTAAGCCTGCCGGGAGGCCCTTTGCTCAGAGAAGCCTTGCTTGTGTTTTTCCTGATTTGTAAACCTTCTCACAACTTTGTCTTTTGTTGTGAACTAGTATATGTTTGTTATGTTCTATGAATTGTTGAGATGTATAAAATTGCTTAACTTATGCTTTTCAAGTTTTTTATGAAGCCGAGTTTAATGTGAGTGTTCCACATGAATGCTAGACTAGCGTGTGAACGTTTGGAATTTACATTGTGGCCTCAGTTAACTGCATGAACCACTGTAACAAGATACATAGTTGCTTATATGTTAGATAGCAGATTGTTCATTATTAGCTGGTCGATAGCCTAGTGTTGAAGCGAGCTGAGCCAATGTGTCGTGTTTTGCACAACTGCTTACAAGTGGGGTAGCACCAATAGTGTTTACAAGTACTTATGTATACGTCGGCGCACAGTTCTCGAACGAGTACTCTATTTCACCAAAACAAACACTGCTCATATGATAAACCATGACAACTTATGTCTTACCATGCCATATTCATGAAAAACTAGTGAGGACGCATCTGTTTCGGCAACAATTACGATGGTTCTCACATGATTCACGGGCACACAAAAGTAGTAGCAGTTCCCATAGACGGATTCAAACAGAGTAATAGCCCTAGAGGGCTCGATAATAGGCAAGGTTTGGATAATTAGACACAATCCAAACTACTATTAAACACTAGCTGGGGCAACTATTTCATGCCTTGATCTAATTTGGGCTGGACACAAGACGGACCTTGCCATGAACATCATCGAGGACGTCCGGCAGCAGCTCAATCCTGTGAACCTTCATGAAGACAACCTTGTGGCCTTACCACTCATAAACTTGTTTGTGGAGGCATGCCACATCATATTTCTGCGCAAGCTTGACAAGAACACTATGCCTCACAAACGAAGGAGTACCTTTGAACTTCTTGTGCTTCAGTACACCCTGGGCTGGAATACAACTCTTCATTGGTATAAGCGCAAATTGCTTCTAGGATCCAACAACCTAAAAAATCTATTTTCCCAGTGCGTATATTCAGGTCATCCGCCTCATAGCGAGTGACATGTACAACCACACAATCCTTGTATGCATCAGGGCTCTAACTGAAATAGAAACAAATTCTGAATTACTTTCTAGTATAAGAAACACAAGTTATTTAAACCACTATGTATAGCATGGCATCGAAGCTAATAAAATTTTGCATTATTCATCACCAGATACTTAGATGAAAAACCACAATCGAGATCGGCAAAGAAGAAAATCACCTTGGGCAGCTCAGCGGGGGGGGGGGGACACATCCTCGAAGGGGGAAACTACTCCTGTAGTGCCACGGGGGCTGTAACCTCAAACGAGGCGTTGACCATCTCAGTAGTGGCCATGAGCGTATCTGGGGTCGGCTCGGTGGCTGCCTCCATCTTCTTGGAGTTCTCTGTCTCGTGGGGATCAGCCTCCCGCGTCTGCTCCAATATCGACAGATCTTTGCCTGGTTCTCCTTGGTCCATCATGAAACTGACGAATACTAGGAGACCACTGAAAGGAAAACACAATCATAATGACAATGAAACAAAAAAGAGAGTGAGGATCGGTTACTGCTTTGAAAAAGTTCTTTTTTTTCTCTGAACGAAAATATACCAACATCACGGATCCGCTTACCTTCCCTTCATTGGGAGAGAAGAACAGTGGCAGATGCGAGTGTTGCCTTTCTTGAAGACGGTGAGGGAGAAGGGGATTCAGCGAAGAGTGAAATGATGGTTGCTTCGTCCATCAAACTTAGACTGCGGGGAGGTGGGGTTTTGTGATACGACGGCTTGTTACTGCCGGGCTACGACCGGAGTGACTCTCCGCCTGCATACTGCCTTCTAATTTGGTGGATGGCATTTGGGCCCGCGCGCTACATGGCCCGCATGTTGGTGAACAAAAGTATAACGGCATTCAGTAGAGGGAGATGTTTCGATGACCTAGGAGGAGCCAGAAGCGGTATTGTATCCACTGTACTAGTAGTAATTATTTTTCTGGGTAGTTGTAGAGTGTCTCCATTGTATTAGTAGTAATTGTTTCTCTGGGCCCAAGACAAAATGGCCCATCCACCCTAGTAAATAGTAAAATCAATTCAAAAGTCCATATATTTACTGAATGAGAGGCGCTACCCACACCCAGCACACCGCCCCCCCAAAAAAACCTGGGTGTTCTTCTTCCTCCTCACTCCCACCCACCTCACGTCAGCTCGCTCCACTCGTACCCGCAAATTCCTCACCTCAGTCCTATAGAAAACCCCATCTCCCCTTCTTCCTCACTACTATAGAAAAACCCCAGCTCCCCTTCTTCTTCACTCGCACTACAACGAGGCTCGTCATTCGTTACTCTTCTCAAATCCGTGAGCGCGACGCGACGCCCTCGAGGAAAATGGAGTCTGTCGGATGTGGGGTTCCGGCAAACCCTTAAGGTTCAAACACCGAGGTGCGCGCGAAGTCTTTTCCTCCCACCGATCTACGCCCTAGCTCGCTAAGATCTCGGGGACGAACTCGACGAACTCGCAACACAGAAAGACACAAGATTTATACTAGTTCAGGCCACCGTTGTGGTGTAATACCCTACTCCAGTGTGGTGATGGTGGATTGCCTCTAGGGCTGATGATGAACAATACAAGGGGAAGAACAGCCTCCTGAGGTTGAGGTGTTCTTGTGCCTGGCTAACTTGTGTGGTTCTGGATGGTAGAAAAATGGTCTCCCCCTGCCTATGGTGGTGGCTAGCTCTATTTATAGAGGCCCTAGTCCTCTTACCAAATATTGAGCGGGAAGGGAGCCAACAACGGCGGGCTAATTTGAAGGGGGACAACTAGTACAAGCCAATCTGACAAAAGTGGTCTTCGCCTGCCAAAGGCTTTGGTGGTGACACCGTCTTGGGCTCCACGATGACCTCCGTCTTGCCGTCCTTCTGGTCCTGGTCTTGTTGCACTGATATGGCAACATTTGCCTGATGCCTCGGTGCAACTCGCCTATGCAGGCCTCCTTAGCACCAAAGAGGAAACAAGGACGCTGCGCGCACTAGCGCCCGCCAGGCGCCCGCCTGGTGCCGATCTTCATGGCTCACGTCACGAGAGCCTCGTGAGGTTCGCCTCGCCTTGATATCTCCGCTCCTCATGAGCCTGCCTGACTAGGCCACTCCAGAGGAGGTCTCGTGTCGTCCGCTTCGCGAGGCTCAGCCCCTCGCGAGGGTCTTGGATGCCTTGTTGATGAAGATGGGCCGTACGGCCTGCTGGCTCAGCCACGCCGCGGGCCGCAGGCAGGAAAGTCTGGGGACCCCCATTCCCAGAACACCGACAGTAGCCCCCGGGCCCAAGGTGCGCTCGGGCTTGGCTTCGCGGCGAAGCCAAGGGTCAAGTACGGAGCACCGCGGGCCCCCAAAAGCCTGCGGCCTTGGTCGACGCGTGGAGGTTGATTGGATGTGGGCGTCTCGGCTTCCCCATGTTGCCTCGGCAACTGCACGACTTGACAAGTCCCTGCGACATGCAAGGAAAACCAACATTACCTGCGATCGTGGGAGGCACCGGTTGGCCTTCCCTTGCTTTAAATGGGGAGGGGGCGGAGCCCCCGTCGCCCATCTCTTCCTCGCTTGCTTGCTTCTTCTTCGCTCCATTGCTTGCAGTGCCACCAATGGTGCCACGAAGGAAGTTCTCCGCCACCGAGAAGGGAAAGGCCCTCGCGAGGGACTTGGCTCCCTGGCGCCCAAGCGCGGACGCGGCCGTCCTCGCAAGCGCACCGCGTCCCCTGCCGCGGCCCACCGTCGGAGCAGCGCCGCGACATGCGGAGGGGGTCATCCCATCCATGGCGATCCAGTTGACGAGGGGAGGCGTGCTCTGGTGGCGCCCCCCGTCCGCGCTTCCACACGATGGAAGTGTCGCTGGAGTTTGTCATCTGGTCGGAGAATCCGGCCGACAACTGGCTCGCACTTCCGTGCTTCTTCGCTGACGAGCTGTCGGCCTCTAGTCTAGGCGGACTCTGGCTGCAGGTGGATGGTTGCTGTAGCAAGGCGTCTTGGGTTGCAGGCGTGACTTCCGCCGCGGGCAACATAGCTGTGGCCCGCGGCTGGCAGACGTTCGCCCGCGCCCGCGGCTTGGGCAGGTGATGCGCCCTCCACTTCAAGTACGATGGCGGATCGACCCTCTACGTGAGGGTGTTTAGGGAAGATGGTCGCTGCGCCGGGTGCTGCCCTGAGGCGAATGATGGTGAGGAGGTGCTCCATCTCGGGGACGGTCGCGACGAGGATGAGGGCGAGCCTGCCCTTGGGGGCGGCTGTGTCTTGTCCAGCTACGGCGGCTCTTCCTCCGGTGTCAGCTCCAGCAGCAGTGGCCACGACCAGCCGCCGTGCCGCCACGCCCGCTTTGAAGGTGGCAGTGGGTCATCTCGTTGTCGTGCCTCCGTGAAGCGTGAAGAAGGATCCGGCTAGGCTCGGGGTGCCGTTAAGGGTCTGCCTCCGCGGATTGCTGCAACACTGCTTTTGTTTTACTCTTTTTCCTACATCAAGAATGAAACCAGTATGGGCCCAGGAGGCATGTATCGAACTATAGTTCCTCGGTTGTTGCACTATGTGTGTTGTTCCCGTGTTGTGTCGTTACTTCGTGCGAAGGTAACTTAACCTAGTATATTCGGGACGCCCTCTTCCTCACGAGGCGCTCATTTCCTCGCGTGCATCTTGCCTCGGCGGCCTGCATTGGCTCGGGAACTGCAAAAACTCGTTAGGAAGTGCGCTAGAAGATTTGTCGTTCACCCTGGCCCTGACCTAGCGCTTTGTGTCGCGGTACCCGAGGGGCACGGACTAGGAGAAACACGCCAGCTTTTGGGATCGAACGAGGGAGGCTCGCAAGAAGGCGGAGAAGGGAGAAAAAATGCCCGCGAGGGCACCTGCCTAGCCCCCTCGCGAGGCATGCGAGAGAGAGAGAGAGAGAGAGCGAGCAAACCTGAGCCGGAAAAATACAGTGAGAGGTGAGGGGGTCAGATCAGCAAGGAACGCCAAAAGCAAACTTCAATTAAGGAAAAGCAAGCCAACTACGGAAAGCAAATGAAAAGTCGTGTCCGACACCTAGTCTAGTCTTCAAGTCTTCTCACCAGCGCGGAGCTAAGTGCTTCCACTAGGCGTGGGCGGGAGCCCCAGGGCCTGAGGTCGGCACTCCTGAGACTCCGGGGCGTGTACAACCCCAACTCATTATTACGTGAGCACAGGCTCTGGGCCTTGCTTCATAGGCTCTGGGCCTTGCTTCATGGGTAGAACTTCCGGAGGTGCTGGATGTTCCATGCGTTTTGGATTGGTACCCCGTCTTGTGTCTCCAGGAGCACGGTGCCAGGCCTGGAGATGTGGACGACCTTAAACGGGCCCTCCCACATTGGTGAAAGCTTATGCATCCCTTCCCTGGAGAGGACCCGCCTCAGGACTAGGTCGCTCGTCTCGAGTGTCCTGGAGCGGACGTTGCGGCAGTGGTATCACCGCAATGCTTGCTGGTACTTCACCGCCCGTAGCGCAGCTTCACGGCGACGTTCCTCCCCCAGCACGAGGTCCATCCCCCGCGTGGCGTCCTGCTGTGTTTCATCGAACGCCAGGACCCGTGCGGAGCAATTCTTGACCTCGTGAGGAAGGACCGCTTCAGCTCCATAGACGAGGAAGAATGGAGTCTCTCCCGTTGGCTTGGTGGCGGTGGTTCGGATGGACCACAGTACGGACTGGAGCTCGTCTTGCCAGCCCCTGCCGCAGGCCTCCAGCTTCTTCTTGAAGGTCCTGGTCTTGAGGCCCCTTAGGACCTCCGCGTTAGCACGTTCGGCCTGACCATTACTCCTGGGGTGGGCCACCAAAGCATAGCAGATCTGCGTTCCAAGGTTAGCACAGTAGGTTTTGAAGAGGTTGCTAGTAAACTGCGAACCGTTATCTGTGATGATGCGGTTGGGGACCCCGAAGCGGCTTATGAGGCCCTTGATGAACTTGACAGCAGAGCCGGCCGGGATGGTATGGACGGCTTCCACCTCCGCCCACTTGGTGAATTTGTCGATGGTGACATAGAGGTAGCGGTAGCCCCCTGGCACCCGAGGGAACGGGCCTAGGATATCCAGCCCCCAGACCACGAACGGCCATGTGAGTGGGATAGTTTGAAGACCCTGAGCTGGCTGATGGATTTGCTTGGCATGGAACTGGCAAGCTTCACAGGATTTCACCAGCTTGGTTGCGTCGTTGAGTGTTGTAGGCCAGTAGAATCCACTGCGGAACACCTTGCCAACAAGGGTTCGTGATGACGAGTGGTGTCCGCAGTCCCCGCCGTGTATGTCAACCAGCAACTCCCTTCCTTGATCACTGGATATGCAGCGTAGCGTGACATCATTTGGTCGTTTCCTGTATAACTCGCCGTCTTGGATACAGTATGTCGTGGCTTGCCGGGCCACGCGCTCCGCCTCCTCTTCCTTCTCTGGCAGCGTCCCATGCGTTAAGTACTCCTTGAATTCCTTGGTCCAGCATTCCTCCTGGGGCTCGAGCGCCAAAAGCAGCCGAGCTCCTGAGGTCAGGCCACAGGCTGGGGGAGCTCCTCCCGAGGTTGAGTCGCGCTTGAAAGAGGTGGTGCAGCTGATGGCTTGAAGAGCCGCTCCTCAAAGATGCCGGGCTCCTGCGGTTGCCGCTTGGACGCTCTCCTGGCAATGTCGTCAGCTTCCTTGTTGGTGCCCCGGGGCACGTGCTGCAGCTCCAGGCCCGAGAACTGCTTCTCCATCTTGCGCACCTCCACGAGGTAGGCCTCCATATGCTCGTCCTTCGGCTCGTACACCTTGTTGGAGAATTTGACGAGTTGTGAGTCGCCTCTGACGGTGAGGCGCTTCACCCCTAGTGCCACCGCAACCTCCAGGTCAGCTATGAGGCCTTCGTATTCTGCGATATTGTTGAAGACCTTCTCGTCGTGCTGAAAGCAGAGTTGCATTGTGTAGTAGAGCTTGTCCTGGGTGGGCGACATGAGCACTGCTCCAGCCCCCGCGCCCTGGTGCGCGAAGGTGCCATCGAAATACATGACCCAGCCGTCCGGAGCCTCACTTCCTGGGGAGGCGGACCGGTCTTGTCCTTCCCCAAGTGTTGGGGCATCCGTCCATTCTGCCACAAAGTCAGCGAGTGCGGCCCCCTTGATGACCCTGGTGGTGCTGAACTCCAACTGGAATGCTTGCAACTTGATGTTCCACTCGGCGACCCTTCCGGCTGAGTTAGGGCTCCTAAGTACCCTCTCTAATGGGTAGGCTGAGACGACCTTGATGGGGTGGCCCTGGAAGTAGTGTCGCAGCTTGCGCGAGGCCATCAGGAGTGCGGGCAGGAGTTTCTGGGGCATGGGGTAGCGTGCTCTTGCGTCCCGTAGTACGGTGCTGACAAAGTACACCGGGTGTTCGACGAGAGCTGGCACACTATCGAGGCTCGGGTCCTGCGGAGACCAGGGCATATCCTGAGGTGGAAGGATCCCTGAGACCCGATTGTCCTCAGGGGCTTCTGCGATGCTGCCCTGCTGAGCTTCGCCTTGCACCGCTGATGCCGCGGCTGCGCCTTCCTGACCTCGCGCCACTTCAGCCCTGGCTTGGCGGGGCGCGCCCTTGGCTTGGCGCTCCTCCCGAACCGCCACCAACGCCGCGCTGGCGGAGTACGGGGTGGCAGCAAGGTAGAGCACCAGGGGCTCGAGGGGCCATTGTGCCACCATCACTAGGGGGCTAGTAAGGTATTTCTTGAGGTCTTAGAAGTCCCGGTCAGCCCCTGGGTTCCACTCGAACGGGCCCTTTTTCTTCATGAGCTTGAAGAAGGGTAAGGCGCGCTCTCCCAGCTTGGAGATGAAACGCCCTAACGCGATCACTCGCCCCGCTAGCTTCTGCATTTCTTTGAGGGTCTGTGGTGGGCTCATGTCCTCGATGGCCTTGATCTTCTCTGGGTTAGCCTCGATCCCTCTGTGGGATACGCAGAATCCCAACAGCTTGCCGGAGGGGATGCCGAACATGCACTTCTCCGGGTTGAGCCTCAAGTTCACCTGGCGCAGGCTCTCGAAGGTCTCCTCCAAGTCTTGAATCAATGTCCTCGCCTCGCGAGACTTGACCACTATGTCATCCACGTAGGCCTCTGCGTTTCTCTCGAGTTGTCGCCCCAGAGCGATGTGCATCAACCGCTAAAAGGTCGCACCCGCGTTGCGCAGCCCAAAGGGCATGCAAGTGTAGCAGTACACCCACATGGTGTCAGGAAGGCCGTCTTATCCACATCTTCCACCGCAATCTTGATTTGATGATACCTTGAGAACGCATCCAGGAAGCACAGCAAGTCACACTCGGCGGTGGAGTCGACAATCTGGACGATGCGCGAGAGTGGGAACGGATCTTGGGGGCAAGCTTTGTTAATATTTGTGAAGTCGACACACATACGTTCCTTCCCACCCTTTTTCGGCACTACGTCAGGGTTCGCCAGCCATTCGGGGTATCGGACCTCTCGGATGGCACCAGCCGCTTCCAGCTTGCGTGTCTCTTGGACAATGAAGGCCTGCTTCTCAGTGGACTGCCATCTTGCTCGCTGCTTCACGGGGCGGATGTTGGGGCATACCCTTAGATGATGCTGGATCACCTCCCTCGGGACCCCTACCAGCTGATTGGGATCCCACGCGAATATCTCCTTGTTCGTGCGCAAGAACCTCACCAGGGCTTCTTCCTGTTCCGGGTCAAGGCCGGCTCCTATGGTAAAGGTGGCTCCTGAAGACCCGTCCTCGCTGACCGATACCTGCTTGGTTTCCGCCTTGTCTTGGGTGAACAACTGCTTCTTCTTGGTGGGCGTGGCCTCCCTGGCCGCGGGGGCACCGGCGTCGGCGGTTTGTGCTGCTGACGCGGTCTTGAAGGCGAGCCTGAGCGCCGTCACGGCCTCCTTAGCGTCCCCCTTGATTGTGAGGACGCCCTTGCTCCCTGGCATCTTCATGAGGTTGTAAGCCGGGTGAGTCGCCGCCATGAACTAGCGAGAGTCGGGTACCCGAGGATGGCGTTGTACGAGAGACCGATGCGAGCGATGTCAAAGTCCACCAGCTCGGTGCGGTAGTTGTCGCGTGTGCCGAAGATGATAGGGAGGCGGATATGTCCCAGGGACTGGGCAGCGCCACCACCCACTCCCAAGAAAGGCTTACTAAGGCCGAGCCGCTCTAGTGGCACGTAGAGAAGGCTGAAGGCTTCCATGGAGAGCAAGTTGAGGCCAGCTCCACCGTCGATGAGGGTCTTGGTGACGGACACGTTGCAAATGGTGGGTATGCAGAGCATCGGGAGCATTCTGGAGCCGGTAGTGGAGTCGGGGTGGTCTTCTGAGCTGAAGGTGAGGTCGGCCTCTGGCGCAGTCCAACCCGGCGGAGCCCCCGGGCGCCTGGAGGGGGCCCCGATCTGACGGAGGAACGTTTTGGCGTGGCGGTCTAACAGCGGTGCTTGAGAGCCGCCCAGCAGGGCTGCGACTGCGTGGTGCACCGGCACCGCGTAGCGAGCAGTGAAGAGGCCACGGAGCTCCTCCCAAGATGCCACCGTGGATCCGGGAAGGTTGAGCAGCCAGGCGCGTGGCTCGCCGGCGAGGGCCATGGGAAGCCAGTTGGCCATGACCTTATCATCACCCCCAGCTTCGAGGACGACCTCCTCGTACGCCAGCAGGAAAGCTGATGGGTCTGCCGCGTCGTCGTAGCGCGACGGCATCTCCGGCCTGAACTTGGCGGCCATTGCACCCGCCGCAGGGCGGGGGCCAGGGCTCGGAGCCCCTGGCCCCATTGTCAACGTTGACCGTTGGACTCGGCGGCAGGGCGCCTGCCATGTGGGAGAAGCATGGTGGCGACGGAGCGCAGATCGACGGAGGGGAAGCTACGGTGCCCCCTACCTTGCGTGCCAAATTTCGGATGTGGGGTTCCGGCAAACCCTTAAGGTTCGAACATTGGGATGCGCGCGAAGTCTTTTCCTCCCACCGATCTACGCCCTAGCTCGCTAAGATCTCGCGGACGAACTCGACAAACTCGCAACACATAAAGACACAAGATTTATACTGGTTCGGGCCACCGTTGTGGTGTAATACCCTACTCCAGTGTGGTGGTGGTGGATTGCCTCTAGGGCTGATGATGAACAATACAAGGGGAAGAACAGCCTCCTGAGGTTGAGGTGTTCTTGTGCCTGGCTAACTTGTGTGGTTCTGGATGGTAGAAAAATGGTCTCCCCTGCCTATGGTGGTGGCTAGCTCTATTTATAGAGGCCCTGGTCCTCTTCCCAAATATTGAGTGGGAAGGGAGCCAGCAACGGCAGGCTAATTTGAAGGGGGACAGCTAGTACAAGCCAACCTGACAAAAGTGGTCTTCGCCTACCAAAGGCTCTAGTGGTGACGCCGTCTTGGGCTCCACGATGACCTCCGTCTTGTCGTCCTTCTGGTCCTGGTCTTGTTGCACCGATATGGCAACCTTTGCCTTATGCCTCGGTACTCCTTGCCTGCGCAGGCCTCCTTAGGACCAAAGAGGAAACAAGGACGCTGCGCGCTGGCGCCCGCCTGGTGCCGATCGTCATGGCTCACGTCATGAGAGCCTCGTGAGGTTTGCCTCGCCTTGATATCTCCGCTCCTCGTGAGCCTGCCTGACTAGGCCACTCCAGAGGAGGTCTCGTGTCGTCCGCCTCGTGAGGCTTGGCCCCTCGCAAGGGTCTTGGACGCCTTGTTGATGAAGATGGGCCGTACGGCCTGCTGGCTCAGCCATGCCGCGGGCTGTAGGCAGGCAAGTCTGGGGACCCCTGTTCCTAGAACACTGACAGAGTCGGCTGACCCTAGCGCCAAGAAGATGAGGCTCCTGCCAGCGCCGACGCCTGTTGTAGATCCCGCACCCGGCAGCGCGGGGAGAAGCAGCGACCCCGCCCCCACCGGATCCCAGGAACTCGTAGAATCTCAGGTGGACCGCATAAGTGATCTCCCGGACGCCGTCCTTGGGGAGATCATCTCACTTCTCCCCACCAAGGATTGCTGCCGCACCCAAGTCCTCTCAATTCGGTGACGCCCACTATGGCGCGCCGTGCCCCTTAATCTCGACTGTCGTCAGCTATCTCTCTTCAGTGATTTTGAAATCCCCAGAGCCATCACCTCCTCCCACCAGGGCTCTGTTCAAAGCCTCTGCATCCCGTCATGCTACCTGAGCAAGCATACCATGCCCTGCACTGTGGACGCCTGGCTGAAATCCCCTGAATTCACAGAACTATAGCTGCTTGATTTCTACTATTCCCCTGGAAATCACCTACCAGATACCGAACGCCATCTACCTGTGCCCTCAGCACCGATGTCCATCTTGCGGTTTTCCTCCTCTCTCCACACCGCCACCTTTGCGATGTGCGACCTACCAGACAATTCGGTACTAAACCTTCGACTCCCATTTCTCAAGAAACTTTCACTTGTGTGGGTTTGTATATCGGAGGCCTCATTGCACATCATCATCCACTCCAGTTGCCCTGCCCTGGAGTGCTTGGTGCTTGTTTTCATAGTTAGAATCGGTTGTCTCCAAATAAAGTCGCCTAACCTTGTAAGAATTGGAATTTCTTTTGACGAAACGCATCTCATCATCCAAGATGCCCCTTCAGTTCAAAGGTTGATCCTTGATTCTAGTTATTCACCATTGCAAATAATCGTCCTCTCTGCACCTAAATTGGAGACCTTGGGTGTAATACATGATCTCTGTGCTCATTTCAATATGGTGTTTGGCTCAACGGTTCTTCAGGTACTTTATATTATCTCTACACTTGTAACCATAAGCTGCATTTTAAATTTCTGCGCATAAGTTATATGTCATCTTGGAGTACACATTTTGTACTAATATTATGTTCTACGCTCAATGAAGAGTTTCTCCATGGATGGCCTATCAATGGTGCTGGATTCTGTCAAGATCTTATATATCCAAATGAATAGTTTTGATCTAAACAAGATTATTGGCTTGCTGTAATGCTTTTCATGTCTGGAGAAGTTGTATATAAAGGTTCTAGAATTAACTGTTCAGCTGTTGCTCTTTCGACACTCTTTTTTTAGACCTTAACTGTTTTCAATCTTCATGTCTATTTAGGCAACAGGACGGGGTAAGAAAGTTATAACCAATCGGTGGATTCGTAAGCATCGGGATTTTCTCACTTCTCATGAGATTCGGTTGAAGACAATAACGCTAGAATGATATGTAGCCAACCGTGCAAACACTAGATTTGTCTGATTCTTCCTGCTGAATGTGAGGTTACTATTGTCCATCAGGCTTAAGTTTATCAGCAGCATGGTTTTGACGGATGGGTATGTGGAAGAGCAAAAAAAGGAGTTTCAGGTGGGCAAATGAGCTTCTGAACGTGCCGAGCTTCTATTTACAACATATTGTGGTCATAATCCAGTAAATTTTACGACCCAGGATGTTCATTCTATGGACCTGACCGATCCATTTGACTGTGAATGCCGAAAACAGTGCTGGAGTTAGATGTTGTTGCCCTTTTCAACCTGGTTTTTTTATAAACCTGATGAACAATTAACCCTCGTGCTTTTGTAAAGTTTGTAAGCTGGAGTTAGATGTTCTTGCCCTTTTCAACTTGGCTGTGACTGTCATATTTTCTTTGAAGCAAGGCAAATGGCTTGACAGTCGTTTAATTTAGAGTGAAATATTGTAACAACTAACAAATCCCAACCAAGGGAAATAAAATCACTCTCGCCGGCTACTTGAGCTCACTGTGCATTACAGAAGCCAAGTGATTAGCCCCCACCAGCACCTACGAACTTATTTCGAACTAGCACATCAAATGGGCTGTAAATTTTCATAGGAAAGGCTGCATGACCGTGACAGATTTGGATTCTGACATTTGGGACTCGCGAGGAAATAGCCTATCCAAGGTGGTGTCGACTTACTAGCCAGTAAACAAACCATTCTGCCTACCAGCCGTTGGATTGACATCCAACATCTGTCGTGTATCTTCTATCTCTTGTCTTTTTCTTCCTCCAGCCACCCAAACCAAACCATCCCGTCGGCTCCGCCTGTTCCCGCCTCCCATGGCTGGCTGCGCCTCCGCCGCCCTACCGTACGTACCCTCCAACGTTGGCCAGTCCCTCCCTCTATTCCCCCACACGTCTTGTTATTCTCTAGCGATGTCAGCCCCAACACGCACCTGCACCTGAACCAGTCAACCCTCGTACTCCCCTCCGCCTGCGACTGGACCGACGCATCTTCCACGACTCCTGTTCGTTTCGTCCGAGCCTCGCCGTCATCCTCCGCCTTGCGGCCTTGGTTCGTTCGTCGTACGTGGTGCGCCGCTCTCTTGCGTTGTCAACATCGTCAACAACAGAGAGGAATAAGGAGATGACTGTACGTGGAGAGGATGATAGTAGGGACCCACCAGCATCATGGCAGTACGCAAGCAAGTGCCTCTATATTACAAGCCCAAAAATATGGTTCCTCCTAATGGTTGGACATCTAGGGCTCACGCCATTGTCAACGTAGTCAATAAACGAGAGAATTAACTACGAGCGGCTGACACCAGGGACCCAGCAGGTCGCCAGTTTTTTTTGAGGAACAAGCAGTTGTTATTTATACTAGTTTTAGCGACGGATCAGGGTAACAAGGGGGTTGTGCGGGGACTGTGGCCCGTCTAGCCAGGGTTTTATTTATGTTTACCACATCATGAGCCCAGTTGTGTTTTTTCTTGCTGAAAATGGCTGGCCCAATTCTATTTTTTTAAAGAAATACCCAAACAAGGCCTACTTGCTTTATCAGCCCTGCTGGGCTACAAATCTTTCAAGACGAGGAGAGTTTCATTCGGTTTGCCCAGAAATGGGATGTACATTTTTAAAGCACATCAAACCGTGAATTAGTTTCAATTTTTTTTCATCACAAGATTTTAAATTCCATTGATTTTTATGCGTGGACAATTATTTGGATTTTATATTTATATAAATTATTTTTCAAAATAGTTTGAATGTGAATTGATATTTCAGGATTAAAAACAGTTGACCTCACCAAAATATGCAAAATTTTGTATACTTTTTAACCGTGGCCACAATATGGGGTGTAATGCTAACAAAAATAAGATGAGCTCCAAAAAAAATCTTAAGAATTAGCAAATGGGCTCTACATTACTAGAAATAATGCACATGAGAGCAGTGACTGTTGGACGTCCATCCAACGGCTGTCGTGCTTCTTCAATCTCTGCTCTTCCTGCTCCAGCCACTCAAACAAGCGCCGGCGGGACTGCCAGCTCCCTCCTCCCGCGACCGGCTATGCTGCCGCGTAGGCCTCACTGCCCCACCGTACTCCCATCGCTGGCCTAGCCATCCCTCTACTCACCCACACCTATTGTTATTCTCCGGGGACGGCAGATGAACCAATAAACCCTCGTACTCCTTCGCGTGGGAAACAACTGCCGAGTCTTCCCTGGCTCCGTGCCATTCCCTTCCTAGGCCTCGCCGTCGTCCACCACCCTGGTACTCTCGGCGCGGCCTGGTCAATGTGGTCAATGAACGACATCCATCGGAAGTGGACTGTACATGGAGAGGCTGATAGCTGGGTCCACGGCTGCACGCAAGGAAATGCCTCCTTATTACACGCAAAATAATGATTCCTCCACCTGACAGCTAGGACCCACGGGAAGGGCTTCTGTATTTCGCGAAAAAACATTCCCCCGCTGACAGGTCGGACCCACCAGCTATATCTTCGCACGTAAGGAAGTGCCTCGTTATTACGCACAAAAAATGAATACCCCCTGCTAGATGGGATCCACCATAGTGGGTGGCTGACTTGTGGGCCTACTAAGTTGACGGGGATGGAGGGCTTTGTCAACTTAGTCAATATGAACGATTCTAGCTCTAGTGACCGTACGGTGTCCATCCAACGGTCATAGTGCTTCTTCAACCTCTGGTCTTCTTGCTCCAGCCGCCTAAAGTAGCGCCGGTCGTGCCGCATGCTCCTGCCTCCCGTGGCCGGCTGTGCTGCCACGGAGGCCTCATCGCCCCCATACGACTCCCACCGCTGGCCAGGCCATCCCTCCACTCACCCACACCCCCTGTTATTCTGCGGCGATGACAGCCTCACACCGCAGCCGAACCAGTGAACCCTCGTACTCCTCTCCGCATGGGCATCCACTGCCGCGTCTTCCCCGACTCCGCGTCGTCCCCTTCCTAGGCCTCGCTGTCGTCCACCGCCTTGGTGCTCTTGGCACGGCGTGGTCAATGTGGTCAACGACCGACTTCCATCGGAAGAGTACTGTATGTGGAGAGGCTGACAGCTGGGTCCACGGCCATAGCCCAGTTTTTTTGTAATTTTCCAAGTAAATCGCTTTGTCAGGCCTGTTGGGCTGCAAATCTTTCAAGACGAGGAGAGCTTCATTAGGCTGGCCGAGAAAATGGCCCATCAGTAATGAGAAATGGGCTGTACATTTTTAAAACACATCAAACCGCCAATTTGTTTCAAATTTCTTTTTTTCATTTCGAGATTTTAAATTGCATTGATTTTTATGCGTGGACAATTTGTTGGATTTTATATTGATATACATTTATTTTTAAAATCAATTTGAACGTGACTCGAAATTTCAGGATTAAAAACAGTTCGGACCGCACTGAAATATGCAAAATTTCATATAATTTTTTAACTGTGGCCACAATATGGGCTGTAATGCTAACAAAAAGAATATGGGCTCCAAAAAACCTTAAGAATTAGCAAATGGGCTGTAAATTATTAGAAATAATGGCAGATGGGTTGTATGCTGTTTTCCACAAATTTTAGGTTTTCCTAAAAAAAGATTGACACACAAGCAGTGACTGTTGGATGTCCATCCAACGGCCGTCGTGCTTCTTCAATCTCTGCTCTTCCTGCTCCAGCCGCTCAAACAAGCGCCGGCGGGACTGCCTGCTCCCTCCTCCCCGCGGCCGGTTGTGCTGCCGCGTAGGCCTCACCGCCCCACCGTACTCCCATCGCTGGCCTAGCCATTCCTCTACTCACCCACACCTGATGTTATTCTCTGGCGATGGCAGACGAATGAGTAAACCCTCGTACAATCGTACTCCCCTCCGCGTGGGAAACAACTGCCGAGTCTTCCCTGGCTCCGTGCCGTTCCCTTCCTAGGCCTCGCCGTCGTCCACCACCCTGGTGCTCTCGACGCAGCCTGGTCAACATGGTCAACGACCGACATGCATCTGAAGTGGACTGTACATGGAGAGGCTGACAGCTGGGTCCATGGCTGCATGCAATGAGATGCCTCCTTATTACGCGCAAAATAATGATTCCTCCACCTGACATATGGGACCCACCGAAAGGGCCTATGTATTTCATGAAAAAAACGTTACCGCCGCTGACAGCTCGGACCCACTAGCTATATCTTCGCACACAAGGAAGTGCCTCCTTATTACGCACAAAAAATGAATACTCCCCCTGCTAGCTGGAACCCAGTATAGTGGCAGGCTGACTTGTGGGCCTACTAAGTTGACGGGGATGGAGGGCTTTGTCAACTTAGTCAATATGCACGATTCTAGCTACAGTGACCGTACAATGTCCATCCAACGGCCGTGGTGCTTCATCAACCTCTGGTCTTCTTGCTCGAGCCGCCCAAACCAGCGCCGGTCGTGCCTCATGCTCCTACCTCCCGTGGCCGGCTGCGATCCGGCGGAGGCCTCACCGCCCCCTACTACTCCCACCGCTGGCCAGGCCATCCCTCTACTCACCCACACCCCCTGTTATTCTGCGGCGACAGCAGCCTCACACCGCATCGAACCAATGAACCATCATACTCCTCTACGCGTGGGCATCCACTGCCGCGTCTTCCCCGGCTCCGCGTCGTGCCCTTCATAGGCTTCGCCATCATCCACCACCCTGGTGCTCTCGGCGTGGCGTGGTCAATGTGGTCAAGGAACGGCTTCCATCGGACGTGGACTGTACGTGGAGAGGCTGACAGCTGGGTCCACGGCCGCAGCAAGGAAGTGCCTCCTTATTACGCGCAAAATAATTATTACTCCACCTGACAGCGGGGACCCACCAGCTACATCTTCGCACGCAAGGAAGTGTGTCCGGGCAAAAAAATGATTCGCCCCCTGACTGCTGGGACCCACGAGCTACATCTTCGCACGCAAGGAAGTGCCTGACAGTCAGGACCCACCTGGTCGAAGTGTACGTAGCGTTGTCATTCTAGTCGCGAGCATGTACGTACATACTGGTCGATGTATAGGCGCGCACGTGTCGAAGTAGAGGCGCGCACATAGCATGTACACGTACGTACAGCGGCCAGTGTGCAAGAAAGAAAATACGGCCACGTACGTACATACGGGCGGGGTCTCGAACGCCTACTCGCGCATACGTATGGCCAGGGCTCGTGTACATGGCTGGGTCGGAACGGACAAACAACTTCGTCATCGCCCCCAAAAAACAACAGCGTCATCATCGTGTTCATGGGGAGGCAACGGAATGCGTCGTGTTCATCGGGAGGCAACGAAACGCGTGGGAGCCAACCGGCTTGGACGGAACAGCCGATGGAAACGAGGCCTAGCGTACCGTAAAACGGAGGAAACGTCCTTGTGTTCGACCGGCCACGTTCGAAACGGGATCCTGTTCATCGGGAGGGGTCTGGCGTACCGCAAAACGGAGGAAACAGACCTCATACAGTCGAAACGGGGTCCTGTTGATCGGGAGGGGTGTAGCGTACCGCAGAATAGAGGAAACGGACTTGTGTTGGAGCGCTACAGTTGAAACGGGGGTCCTGTTCATCGGGAGGGGTGTGGCTTACCGCAAAACGGGACTCCACGGGATACTGTTCATCTCCACCGTCGACCCCCTCCAGCCTCCACGGGCTATTGTTCATCCATCGTCGACCTCCTCCAGCCTCCACCACCATCTGTTCATCCAGCCTCCACCGCGCGCTACTCCACTGGCTACTGTTCAACCAACCCTCTCCCCACTGGCTCCTGTTCAACCACCCCTCCACGGGCAACTATTCATCCAGCCCTCCAACGTCTACTGTTCATCCAGCCCTCCAACGTCTACTGTTCATCCAGCCCTCCACGGGGTGGTCCTGTTCATCCAGCCCTCCATGGAGTCCTGTTCATCCAGCCCCAACCAGCTCGATCGATCGGGGTCCTGTTCATCCAGAGGCAACACCACGGGGTCATGTTCATCCACCCCCACCGGGAACTGTTCATCCAAACCCCCCAGCAACGCTCACTGTTCATCCAGAGGCAGCATCGATCGGCTTCAGTAAGCAACAGTAGCGAAGGAATCGCCCTATCGGGTTTAGTTAACAGCCATCGATCGATTTCTCGGGTTCAGTAACGCGTAGCCTACAGTGCAATCGCTCGGGTTCAATAGGAGAATGCCTTGCTCGGGTTTAGTTAGAGCCCAACGCCTCGCACCCACGCGCGTGCGTGTACGAGAGAAACGTGCAAACCTCTGTGCATCGCTCAGCCCCGACCACCCACCGTAACTGGGAACACCCAAATATTTTCCTCGCCCTCGCTTCTACCATGGTTTTTTCCGTCATGGGCGGCCCAAAGAATTTCATGCAGTTGTGTCTCCGGCCCGCCCAGGACGAAAAGCCCATTTTCTGTCATGATTTTTTGTCATAGAAGTAGGAGCCCACCACATCTATGATGATACCGGGTTTTGTCACAATTATCGTCATAGAAGTGTCATAAGTATGACAGAAAAAAAATTGTTCGGCCCAAAATGTCACGGATGTGTCTTTTTTTGTAGTGAGTCCTCGTGGCTTGGACTTCACCGACAGTCCCCTCTCCTTCCCATCCCCGTCCCCACACCTATTTGCCATGGCTGCTCAACCTAGAGCACCATTCAAGGAGACCCTGCTCGTCGTAGCTTTCATTTGTGGAGCGTCAGTTGCCAGCGCCAGCTCACCTCCTCCTTCATCGTCGCCCATTGAGGGAGTCCTGGATTAAGGGGTCCTCGGGCATCCTGGCTATGTAACATGGGCTGGACTAATGGGCTGCGAAGATACAAGATATAAGACTTTCCCCCGTGTCCGGATGGCAAGCTTGGCGTTCGGATATGAAGATTCCTTTCTCTGTAAACCGACTTTGTACAACACTAGCCCCCTCCGGTGTCTATATAACCCGGAGGGTTTAGTCCATAGAGGCAATCATAATCATACAGGCTAGACATCTAGGGTTTAGCCATTACGATCTCGTGGTAGATCAAATCTTGTAACCCCTATACTCATCAAAGTCAATCAAGCAGGACGTAGGGTTTTACCTCCATCAAGAGGGCCCGTGAAGGAAATATTCCCTAGAGGCAATAATAAAGTTATTATTTATTTCCTTATTACATGATAAATGTTTATTATTCATGCTAGAATTGTATTAACCGGAAACATAATAATGTGTGAATACATAGATAAACAAAGTGTCACTAGTGTGCCTCTACTTGACTAGCTCGTTGATCAAAGATGGTTATGTTTCCTAACCACGGACATGAGTTGTCATTTGATAACGGAATCACATCATTAGGAGAATGATGTGATTGACTTGACCCATTCCGTTAGCTTAGCACTTGAACATTTTAGTTTACTTGGAGTAGGATTGCCCCCCTTGGGCGCGCCTCCTCCTCCTTGGCTGCCCCTCCTCCTATACCTCCTTTATATACGGGGAGGGGGACACCCCTTGGAGATACAACAATTGATCTGTTGATCTCTTAGCCGTGTGCGGTGCCCCCTCCACCATAATCCACCTCGGTTATATCGTAGCGGTGCTTAGGCGAAGCCCTGCGACGGTAGCTTCATCAACATTGTCACCACGCCGTCGTGCTGACGGAACTCTCCCTCGAGCTCTACTGGATCGTGAGTTCGCGGGACGTCAACGAGCTGAACATGTGCTGAACACGGAGGTGTCGTACGTTCGGTGTTGAGGATCGGTCGATCGTGAAGACGTACGACTACATCAACCACGTTGTTATAACGCTTCCGCTTAACGGTCTACAAGGGTACATGGACGACACTCTCCCCTCTCGTTGCTATGCATCACCATGATCTTGCATGTGCGTAGGAATTTTTTTGAAATTACTATGTTCCCCAATAGTGGCATCTGAGCCAGGTTTATGCGTAGATGTTATATGCACGAGTAGAACACAAGTGAGTTGTGGGCGATACAAGTCATACTGCTTACCAGCATGTCATACTTTGGTTCGGTGGTATTGTTGGATGAAGCGGCGTGGACCGACATTACACGTACGCTTACGCGAGACTGGTTCTACCGACGTGCTTTGCACACAGGTGGCTGGCGGGTGTCAGTTTCTCCAACTTTAGTTGAACCGAGTGTGGCTACACCCGGTCCTTGAGAAGGTTAAAACAACACTAACTTGACGAACTATCGTTGTGGTTTTGATGCGTAGGTAAGAACGGTTCTTGCTCAGCCCGTAGCAGCCACGTAAAACTTGCAACAACAAAGTAGAGGACGTCTAACTTGTTTTTGCAGGGCATGTTGTGATGTGATATGGTCAAGACATGATGCTATATTTATTGTATGAGATGATCATGTTTTGTAACGGAGTTATCGGCAACTGGCAGGAGCCATATGGTTGTCGCTTTATTGTATGCAATGCAATCGCCATGTAATTGCTTTACTTTATCACTAAGCGGTAGCGATAGTTGTAGAAGCAATAGTTGGCGAGACGGCAACGATGCTACGATGGAAATCAAGGTGTCGCGCCGGTGGCGATGGTGATCATGTGCTTTAGAGATGGACATCAAAGGCACAAGATGATGATGGCCATATCATATCACTTATATTGATTGCATGTGATGTTTATCCTTTATGCATCTTATTCTGCTTTGTTTGACAGTAGCATTATAAGATGATCTCTCACTAAATTTCAAGGTAAAAGTGTTCTCCCTGAGTATGCACCGTTGCCAAAGTTCGTCGTGCCGAGACACCACGTGATGATCGGGTGTGATAAGCTCAACGTTCATCTACAATGGGTATAAGACAGTTTTGCACACGCAGAATACTCGGGTTAAACTTAACGAGCCTAGCATATGCAGAAATGGCCTTGGAACATTGAGACCGAAAGGTTGAGCGTGAATCATATAGTAGATATGATCAACATAGTGATGTTCACCATTGAAAGCTACTCCATTTCACGTGATGATCGGTTATGGTTTTAGTTGATATGGATCACGTGATCACTTAGATGATTAGAGGGATATCTATCTAAGTGGGAGTTCTTAAGTAATATGGTTAATTGAACTTTAACTTATCATGAACTTAGTCCTGATAGTATTGGCATAACTATGTTGTAGATCAATAACTTGCGATGTAGCTCCCCGTTTATTTTTTGATATGTTCCTAGAGAAAAACTATGTTGAAAGATGATAGTAGAAATGATGCGGACTAGGTCCGTGATCTGAGGATTATCCTCATTGCTGCACAGTATAATTATGTCCTTGATGCACCGCTAGGTGACAGACCTATTGTAGGAGCAGATGCAGACATTATGAACGTTTGGCAAAGCTCGGTATGATGACTACTTGATAGTTTAGTGCACCATGCTTTACAGCTTAGAACCAGGACTTCAAAAATGTTTTGAAATGTCACGGAACATATAAGATGTTCTAAGAGTTGAAATTGGTATTTCAATACTCATGCCCATGTCGAGAGGTAGGAAACCTTTGACAGTACTTTGCCTACAAAGATGGAGGAGAATAGCTCAACCAGTGAGCATGTGCTCAGATTGTCTTGGCACTGCAATTGCTTGAATCAAGTGGGAGTTAATCTTCCAGATAAGATAGTAATTGACAGAGTTCTCTAGTCACTATCACCAAGTTACTGGAACTTCGTGATGAACTATAGTATGCAAGGGATAACGGAAACGATTCTCAAGCTCTTCGTGATGCTAAAATCGATGAAGGTAGAAATCAAGAAAAACATCAAGTGTTGATGGTTGACAAGACAGACCACTAGTTTCAAGAAAACGACAAAGGGAAGAAGGGGAACTTCAAGAAGAACAGCAAGAAAGTTGTTGCTCAAGTGAAGAAGCTCAAGTCTAGACCTAAGCCTGAGACTAAGTGCTTCTACTGCAAAGGGACTGGTCACTAGAAGAAGAACTGCCCCAAGTATTTGGCGGATAAGAAGGATGGCAAAGTGAACAAAGGTATATTTGATATACATGTTATAGATGTGTATTTTACTAGTGTTTATAGCAACCCCTCAGTATTTGATACTAGTTCAGTTGCTGAGATTAGTAACTCGAAACGGGAGTTGCAGAATGAATAGAGACTAGTTAAGGGTGAAGTGACGATGTGTGTTGGAAGTGGTTCCAAGATTGATATGATCATCATCGCACACTTCCTATACTTTTGGGATTAGTGTTGAACCTAAATAGATGTTATTTGGTGTTTGCGTTAAGCATGAATATATTTGATCATGTTTATTGCAATATAGTTATTCATTTAAAGTCAAAGAATAATTGTCGTTCTGTTTACATGAATAAAACCTTCAATGGTCATACACCCAAGGTGAATGGTTTATTGAATCTCGATCGTAGTGATACACATATTCATAATATTGAAGCCAAAAGATACAAAGTTAATAATGATAGTGCAACTTATTTGTGGCACTGCCGTTTAGGTCATATTGGTGTAAAGCGCATGAAGAAAATCCATGTTGATGGGCTTTTGGAATCACTTGATTATGAATCAGTTGATGCTTGCGAACCATGCCTCATGGGCAAGATGACTAAGACTCCATTCTTCGGAACAATGGAGCAAGCAACAGACTTGTTGGAAATAATACATACTGATGTATGCAGTCCGATGAGTGTTGAGGCTCGCGGAAGGTATCGTTATTTTTCAACCTTCACAGATGATTTGAGTAAGATATGGGTATATCTTCTTGATGAAACATAAATCTGAAACGTTTGAAAATTTCAAATAATTTCAGAGTGAAATGGAAAATCATTGTAACAAGAAAATAAAGTTTCTACGATTTGATCGTGGAGGAGAATATTTGAGTTACGAGTTTGGTCTTCATTTGAAACAATGCGGAATAGTTTCGCAACTCACGCCTCCTAGAACACCACAACGTAATGGTGTGTCCAAACATCGTAACCGTACTTTATTAGATATGGTGCAATCTATGATGTCTCTTACCGATTTACCACTATCGTTTTCGGGGTTATGCATTAGAGACAGTTGCATTCACGTTAAATAGGGCACAATCGAAATCCGTTGATACGATGCCTTATGAACTGTGGTTTGGCAAGAAACCAAAGTTGTCATTTCTTAAAGTTTGGGGCTGCAATGTTTATGTGAAAAAGCTTCAACCTGATAAGCTCGAACCCAAATCGGAGAAATGTGTCTTCATAGGATACCCAAAGGAAACTATTGGGTACACCTTCTATCGCAGATCCGAAGGCAAGACATTTGTTGCTAACAATGGATCCTTTCTAGAGAAGGAGTATCTCTCGAAAGAAGTGAGTGGGTGGAAAAGTAGAACTTGATGAGGTAACTGTACCTGCTCCCTTATTGGAAAGTAGTTCATCACAGAAATCTGTTCCTTTGACTCCTACACAAATTAGTGAGGAAGCTAATGATGATGATCATGTAACTTCAGATCAAGTTACTACCGAACCTCGTAGGTCAACCAGAGTGAGATCCACACCAGAGTGGTACGGTAATCCTGTTCTGGATGTCATGTTACTTGACCATGACGAACCTACAAACTACGAGGAAGCGATGATGAGCCCAGATTCTGCGAAATGGCTTGAGGCCATGAAATCTAAGATGGGATCCATGTATGAGAACAAAGTATGGACTTTGATTGACTTGCCCGATGATCAGTGAGTCATTAAGAATAAATGGATCTTCAAGAGGAAGATGGACGCTGATAGTAGTGTTACTATCTACAAAGCTCGAATTGTCGCAAAATGTTTTCGACAAGTTCAAGGTGTTGACTACGATGAGAATTTCTCACTCGTATCGATGCTTAAAAGTCTGTCCGAATCATGTTAGCAGTTGCCGCATTTTATGAAATCTGGCAAATGGATGTCAAAACTGTATTCCTTAATGGATTTCTTAAAGAAGAGTTGTATATGATGCAACCAGAAGGTTTTGTCAATCCTAAAGGTGCTAACAAAGTGAGCAAGCTCCAGCGATCCATCTATGGAGTGGTGCAAGTATCTCGGAGTTGGAATATATGTTTTGATAAAGTGATCAAAGCCTATGGTTTTATACAGACTTGCGGTGAAGCTTGTATTTACAAGAAAGTGAGTGGGAGCACTACATCATTTCTAATAAGTATATGTGAATGGCATATTGTTGATCAGAAATAATGTAGAATTTTCTGGAAAGCATAAAGGAGTGTTTGAAAAGAGTTTTTCAAAGAAAGACCTCGATGAAACTGCTTACACATTGAGCATCAAGATCTATAGAGATAGATCAAGATGCTTGATAAGTTTTTTCAATGAGTACATACATTGACAAGATTTTGAAGTGGAACAGTCAAAGAAGGAGTTCTTGCCTGTGTTGCAAGGTGTGAAGTTGAGTAAAGACTCAAAACCCGACCACAACAGAAAATAGAAAGAGAATGAAAAGTCATTCCCTATGCCCCAGTCATAGGTTCTATGAAGTATGCTATGCTGTTTACAAGTCCTATTGTATACCTTATCATCATTCTGGCAAGGGGAAGGAGGAGGTGGAGAGAAGGAAGGAGAGGGGGCCGCCGCCCCCTTCCCTTGTCCAATTAGGACTGGGGCAAGGGGGCCGCGCGCCACCTCCTGGCTGCCCTCTCTCTTCTCCACTAAGGCCCAATAGGCCCATTACATCCCCCAGGGGGGTTCCGGTAACCCCCCGGTACTCCGGTAAAATCCCGATTTCACCCGGAACTCTTCCGATGTCCAAATGTAGGCTTCCAATATATCAATCTTTATGTCTTGACCATTTCGAGACTGCTCGTCATGTCCGTGATCATAACCGGGACTCCTAACTACCTTCGGTACATCAAAACATATAAACTCATAATACCGATCGTCACAGAACTTTAAGCGTGCGGACCCTACGGGTTCGAGAACTATGTAGACAGGACCGACACATGTCTCTGGTCAATAACCAATAGCGGAACCTGGATGCTCATATTGGTTCCTACATATTCTACGAAGATCTTTATCGGTCAAACTGCATAACAACATACGTTGTTCCCTTTGTCATTGATATGTTACTTGCCCGAGATTCGATCGTCGGTATCTCAATACCTAACTCAATCTCGTTACTGGCAAGTCTCTTTACTCGTTCTGTAATGCATCATCCTGCAACTAGCTCATTAGTCACATTGCTTGCAAAGCTTATAGTGATGTGCATTACCGAGAGGGCCCGGAGATACCTCTCAGACAATTGGAGTAACAAATTCTAATCTCTATCTATGCCAACTCAACAAGTACCATCGGAGACACCTGTAGAGCACCTTTATAATCACCCAGTTACGTTGTGACGTTTGGTAGCACACAAAGTGTTCCTCCGGTAATCGGAAGTTGCATAATCTCATAGTCATAGGAACATGTATAAGTCATGAAGAAAGCAATAGCAGTAAACTTAAACGATCAAGTGCTAAGCTAACGAAATGGGTCAAGTCAATCACATCATTCTCCTAATGATGTGATCCCATTAATCAAATGACAACTCATGTCTATGGCTAGGAAACTCAACCATCTTTGATCAACGAGCTAGTCAAGTAGAGGCATACTAGTGACACAATGTCTGTCTATGTATTCACACATGTATTATGTTTCCGGTTAATACAATTCTAGCATGAGTAATAAACACTTATCATGAAATAAATAATAATTTTATTATTGCCTCTAGGGCATATTTCCTTCAGTCTCCCACTTGCACTACAGTCAATAATCTAGATTACATAGTAATGATTCTAACACCCATGGAGTCTTGGTGTTGATCATGTTTTGCTCGTGGAAGAGGCTTAGTCAACGGGTCTGCAACATTCAGATCCGTATGTATCTTGCAAATTTCTATGTCTCCCACCTGGACTTGATCCCGGATGATATTGAAGTGTCTCTTGATATGCTTGGTTCTCTTGTGAAATCTGGATTCCTTTGCCAAGGCAAATGCACCAGTATTGTCACAAAAGATTTTCATTGGACCCGATGCACTAGGTATGACACCTAGATCGGATATGAACTCCTTCATCTAGACTCCTTCATTTGCTGCTTCTGAAGCAGCTATGTACTCCGCTTCAGACGTAGATCCCGCCACGACGCTTTGTTCAGAACTGCACCAACCTGACAGCTCCACCGTTCAATGTAAATACGTATCCGGTTTGTGATTTAGAATCGTCCGGATCAGTGTCAAAGCTTGCATCGACGTAACCATTTACGATGAGCTCTTTGTCACCTCCATAAACGAGAAACATGTCCTTAGTCCTTTTCAGGTATTTCAGGATGTTCTTGACCGTTGTCCAGTGATCCATTCCTGGATTACTTTGGTACCTCTCTGCTAAGCTAATAGCAAGGCACACATCAGGTCTGGTACACAGCATTGCATACATTATAGAGCCTATGGCTGAAGCATAGGGAACATTTTTCATTTTCTCTCTATCTTCTGCAGTGGTCGGGCATTGAGTCTGACTCAATTTCACACCTAGTAACATAGGCAAGAACCCTTTCTTTGCTTGATCCATTTTGAACTTTTTCAAAACTTTGTCAAGGTATGTGCTTTGTGAAAGTCCAATTAAGCGTCTTGATCTATCTCGATAGATCTTGATGACCAATATGTAAGCAGCTTCACCGAGGTCTTTCATTGAAAAACTCTTATTCAAGTATCCTTTTATGCTATCCAGAAATTCTATATCATTTCCAATTAGCAATATGTCATCCACATATAATATCAGAAATGCTACAGAGCTCCCACTCACTTTCTTGTAAATACAGGCTTCTCCAAAAGTCTGTATAAAACCATATGCTTTGATCACACTATCAAAACGTTTATTCCAACTCCGAGAGGCTTGCACTAGTCCATAAATGGATTGCTGGAGCTTGCACACTTTCTTAGCTCCCTTTGGATCGACAAAACCTTCCGGTTGCATCATATACAACTCTTCTTCCAGAAATCCATTCAGGAATGCAGTTTTGACATCCATTTGCCAAATTTCATAATCATAAAATGCAGCAATCTCTAACATGATTCGGACAGACTTAAGCATCGCTACGGGTGAGAAAATCTCATCGTAGTCAACTCCTTGAACTTGTCGAAAACCTTTCGCAACAAGTCGAGCTTTGTAGACAGTAACATTACCGTCAGTGTCAATGGGGGAGTCCGGGATTAGAGGGTCTCCGGACAGCTGGACTATATCCTTTGGCCGGACTGTTGGACTATGAAGATACAAGATTGAAGACTTCATCTCGTGTCCGGATGGGACTCTACTTGGCGTGGAAGGCAAGCTAGGCAATACGGATATGGATATCTCCTCCTTTGTAACCGACCTTGTGTAACCCTAACCCTCTCCGGTGTCTATATAAACCGGAGGGTTTTAGTCCGTAGGACACAACAACTACAACATACAATCATACCATAGGCTAGCTTCTAGGGTTTAGCCTCTCTTATCTCGTGGTAGATCTACTCTTGTACTACCCATATCATCAATATTAATCAAGCAGGACATAGGGTTTTACCTCCATCAAGAGGGCCCGAACCTGGGTAAAACTTCGTGTCCCCTGCCTCATGTTACCATCCGCCTAGACGCACGGTTCGGGACCCGCTACCCGAGATCCGCCGGTTTTGACACCGATAGTCGGTCTTCTTCTTGAAGATCCATTTATTCTCTATGGCTTGCCGATCATTGGGCAAGTCAACCAAAGTCCACACTTTGTTCTCATACATGGATCCCATCTTAGATTTCATGGCCTCAAGCCATTTTGCAGAATCTGGGCTCACCATCGCTTCTTCATAGTTCGTAGGTTCGCCTTGGTCAAGTAACATGACCTCCAGAATAAGATTACCGTACCACTCTGGTGCGGATCTTACTCTGGTTGACCTACGAGGTTCGGTGGTAACTTGATCTGAAGCTTCATGATCAACATCATTAGCTTCCTCACTAATTGGTGTAGTTGTCACAGGAACCTGTTTCTATGATGAACTACTTTCCAATAAGGGAGCAGGTACAGTTACCTCATCAAGTTCTACTTTCCTCCCACTCACTTCTTTCGAGAGAAACTCCTTCTCTAGAAATGATCCATTCTTAGCAACAAATGTCTTGCCTTCAGATCTGTGATAGAAGGTGTACCAAATAGTTTCCTTTGTGTATCCTATGAAGACACATTTGTCCGATTTGGGTTTGAGCTTATCAGGTTGAAGCTTTTTCACATAAGCATCACAACCCCAAACTTTAAAAAACGACAACTTTGGTTTCTTGCCAAACCACACTTCATAAGGTGTCGTCTCAACGGATTTTGATGGTGCCCTATTTAACATGAATGCAGCCATCTCTAAAGCATAACCCCAAAACGATAGCGGTAAATCAGTAAGATACATCATAGATCGTACCATATCTAGTAAAGTACGATTACGACGTTCGGACACACCATTACGCTGTGGTGTTCCGGGTGGCGTGAGTTGCGAAACTATTCCACATTGTTTCAAATGTAGACCAAACTCATAACTCAAATATTCTTCTCCACGATCAGATCATAGAAACTTTATTTTCTTGTTACGATGATTTTCCACTTCAATCTGAAATTCTTTGAACTTTTCAAATGTTTAAGACTTATGTTTCATTAAGTAGATATACCCATATCTGCTCAAATCATCTGTGAAGGTGAGAAAATAACGATACCCGCCGCGAGCCTCAATATTCATCGGACCACATACATCAGTATGTATGATCTCTAACAAATCTGTTGCTCGCTCCATTGTTTCGGAGAACGACGTTTTAGTCATCTTGCCCATGAGGCATGGTTCGCAAGTACCAAGTGATTCATAATCAAGTGATTCCAAAAGTCCATCAGCATGGAGTTTCTTCATGCGCTTTACACCAATATGACTCAAACGGCAGTGCCACAAATAAGTTGCACTATCATTATCAACTATGCATATTTTGGCTTCAATATTATGAATATGTGTATCACTACTATCGAGATTTAATAAAAACAGACCACTCTTTAAGGGTGCATGACCATAAAATATATTACTCATATAAATAGAACAACCATTATTCTCTGATTTAAATGAATAACCGTCTCGCATCAAACAAGATCCAGATATAATGTTCATGCTCAACGCTGGCACCATATAACAATTATTCAGGTCTAAAACTAATCTCGAAGGTAGATGTAGAGGTAGCATGCCGACTGTGATCACATCGACTTTGGAACCATTTCCCACGCGCATCGTCACCTCGTCCTTAGCTAATCTTCGCTTAATCCGCAGTCCTTGTTTCGAGTTGCAAATATTAGCAACAGAACCAGTATCAAATACCCAGGTGCTACTGCGAGCATTAGTAAGGTACACATCAATAACATGTATATCACATATACCTTTGTTCACCTTGCCATCCTTCTTATCCGCCAAATACTTGGGGCAGTCCAGCTTCCAGTGACCAGTCTGTTTGCAGTAGAAGCACTCAGTCTCAGGCTTAGGTCCAGACTTGGGTTTCATCTCCTGAGCAGCAACTTGTTTGCCGTTCTTCTTGAAGTTCCCCTTCTTCTTCCCTTTACCCTTTTTCTTGAAACTGGTGGTCTTGTTGACCATCAACACTTGATGCTCCTTCTTGATTTCTACCTCCGCAACCTTTAGCATTGCGAAGAGCTCGGGAATTGTCTTATCCATCCCTTGCATATTATAGTTCATCACAAAGCTCTTGTAGCTTGGTGGCAGTGATTGAAGAATTTTGTCAATGACACTATCATCCGAAAGATTAACTCCCAGTTGAATCAAGTGATTCAGTACCCAGACATTCTGAGTATATGCTCACTAACAGAACTATTCTCCTCCATCTTGCAACTGCAGAACTTATTGGAGACTTCATATCTCTCAATCTGGGCATTTGCTTGAAATATTAACTTAAACTCTTGGAACATCTCATATGCTCCATGACGTTCAAAACGTCGTTGAAGTCCTGGTTCTAAGCCGTAAAACATGGCACACTGAACTATCGAGTAGTCATCAGCTTTGCTCTGCCAGACGTTCTTAACGTCGTCAGTTGCATCTACAGCAGGCCTGGCACCCAGCGGTGCTTCCAGGACATAATTCTTCTGTGCAACAATGAGGATAATCCTCAAGTTACTGACCAAGTCTGTGTAATTGCTACCATCATCTTTCAACTTTGCTTTCTCAAGGAACGCATTAAAATTCAACGGAACAACAGCACGAGCCATCTATCTACAATAACATAGACAAGAAAAATACTATTAGATACTAAGTTCATGATAAATTTAAGTTCAATTAATCATATTTCTTAAGAACTCCCACTTAGATAGACATCCCTCTAATCATCTAAGTGATCACATGATCCAAATCAACTAAACCATGTCCGATCATCACGTGAGATGGAGTAGTTTTCAATGGTGAACATCACTATGTTGATCATATCTACTATATGATTCATGCTCGACCTTTCGGTCTCAGTGTTCTGAGGCCATATCTGCATATGCTAGGCTCGTCAAGTTTAACCCGAGTATTCTGCGTGTGCAAAACTGGCTTACACCCGTTGTATTTGAACGTAGAGCTTATCACACCCGATCATCACGTGGTGTCTCGGCATGACGAACTTTCGCAATGGTGCATACTCAGGGAGAACACTTATACTTTGAAATTTAGTGAGGGATCATCTTATAATGCTACCGTCAATCAAAGCAGAATAAGATGCATAAAGGATAAACATCACATGCAATCAATATAAGTGATATGATATGGCCATCATCATCTTGTGCCTTTGATCTCCATCTCCAAAGCACCACCATGATCACCATCGTCACCGGCGCGACACCTTGATCTCCATCGTAGCATCATTTTCGTCTCGCCAACTATTGCTTTTACGACTATCGCTACCGCTTAGTGATAAAGTAAAGCAATTACAGGGCGATTGCATTGCATACAGTAAAGCGACAACCATATGGCTCCTACCAGTTGCCGATAACTCCGTTACAAAACATGATCATCTCATACAATAAAATATAGCATCATGTCTTGACCATATCACATCACAACATGCCCTGCAAAAACAAGTTAGACGTCCTCTACTTTGTTGTTGCAAGTTTTACGTGGCTGCTACGGGCTGAGCAAGAACCGTTCTTACCTACGCATCAAAACCACAACGATAGTTTGTCAAGTTAGTGATGTTTTAACCTTCTCAAGGACCGAGCGTAGCCACACTCGGTTCAACTAAAGTTGGAGAAACTGGCACCCGCCAGCCACCTGTGTGTGAAGCACGTCGGTAGAACCAGTCTCGCGTAAGCGTAAGCGTAATGTCGGTCCGGGCCGCTTCATCCAACAAAACAGCCGAACCAAAGTATGACATGCTGGTAAGTAGTATGACTTGTATCGCCCACAACTCACTTGTGTTCTACTCGTGCATATAACATCTACGCATAAACCTGGCTCGGATGCCACTGTTGGGGAACGTAGTAATTTCAAAAATTTCCTAAGCACACGCAAGATCATGGTGATGCATAACAATGAGAGGGGAGAGTGTCATCCACGTACCCTCGTAGACCGTTAAGCGGAAGCGTTATAACAACGTGGTTGATGTAGTCGTACGTCTTCACGATTGACCGATCCTCAGTACCGAACATACGGAACCTCCGTGTTCAGCACACTTTCAGCTTGGTGACGTCCCATGAACTCACGATCCAGTAGAGCTCGGGGGAGAGTTTCGTCAGCACGACGGCGTGTGATGTTGATGAAGCTACCGTCGCAGGGCTTCGCCTAAGCACCGCTACGATATGATCGAGGTGGATTATGGTGGAGGGGGTCACCGCACACGGCTGGGAGAGAACAATGATCAAATTGTGTCTAGAGGTGCCTGTAGGATCGAGAAGAGGTGTCTAGAGGGGGGTGAATAGACTCTTAGCAAGAAAAGTTGCCGTTTTTAATTTCTTTAAGTTGAAGTGGAGTTTTGGCACAAGTTTGAACAATCACAATACATATCAAGCAAGCATGTCAAGAGTATATGAGTAGTGGAAAGTAAATCATGCAAGTTGCAAGGATGTAAAGGGATGGGATTAGAGTGTGCAAACGCAAATGGAGACACGGAGATTTTTGGCGTGATTCTGATAGGTGGTGCTATCGTACATCCACGTTGATGGAGACTTCAACCCACGAAGGGTAACGATTACGCGAGTCCACGGAGGGCTCCACCCACGAAGTGTCCACAAAGAAGCAACCTTGTCTATCCCACCATGGTCGTCGCCCATGAAGGACTTGCCTCACTGGGGTAGATCTTCACGAAGTAGGCGATCTCCTTGCCCGTACAAACTCCTTGGTTCAACTCCACGATCTTGACGGAGGCTCCCAATTGACACCTAACCAATCTAGGAGACACCTCTCTCCAAGAGGTAACAAATGGTGTGTTGATGATGAACTCCTTGCTCTTGTGCTTCAAATGATAGTCTCCCCAACACTCAACTCTCTCTCATAGGATAGGATTTGGTGGAAAGATGATTTGAGTGGAAAGCAACTTGGGGAAGGCTAGAGATCAAGATTTATGTGGTTGGAATGAAGTATCTTGACCTCAACACAAGTGTAGGTGGTTCTCTCTCAGAAAATGTATGTCGGAAGTGTAGGCATGTTCTGATGGCTCTCTCCACGAATGAAGAGTGGGTGGAGGGGTATATATAGCCTCCACACAAAATCTAACCGTTACACACAAATCACCAAACTTGGTGGGACCGAATCATACAACTCAGTCAGACCGATTTAGTTCATAATGTGACCGTTAGGGTTTTCGGTGGGACCGACTTGATCAGCTTAGTGGGACCGATGTGCTAGGGTTAGGGTAAAGCCTCATCTCAGTTGGACCGATTACACAAACTCGATGGAACCGATTTTGGTAATAAGCCGGACAGAGAGTTGGCCAGGCAAACTCGGTGGAGCTGATTACATGTTTCGGTGAGACCGAAATTGATGTAATAGGCAACAGAGAGTTTGCAAGCCCATTTCGGTGAGACCGAGATCCCATCGGTGAGACCGAATTGACTAGGGTTTCTGGCAGTGGCTTATGTCAAGTGAACTCGGTGGCGCCGGATAGATAAAATCGGTGGCACCGAGTTTGACTTTTAGCTTGGGACATATTTGGATGTGAGAAAGTAGTTGAGGGTTGTGGAGCATATCACTAAGCACTTTGAGCAAGCAAGCCATTAAGCAACACCTCACCCCCTCTTAATAGTATTGGCTTCCCTATGGACTCAATGTGATCTTGGATCACTAAAATGAAAAATGTAGAGTCTTGTGCTTTGAGCTTGAGCCAATCCTTTGTCTCAGCATCTTGAAGGGGTTCCACATCCTCTAGTCCATGCCACTCCACTGTTGGACTTATCTGAAATATGCTAGATGAAAATATTAGTCCAGTAAGAGATATGTTGACATTAATTACCAAAATCACCCGGGGAGCACTTGTGCTTTTAGTGCCCCCTACCCCCGTATATAAAGGAGCAAGGGGGGAGAGGCGGCCGGCCAAGGAGGGCGCGCCAAGGGGGGAGTCCTACTCCCACCGGGAGTAGGACTCCACCTTTCCTAGTAGGAGTAGGAGAAGGGGGAAGGAGGAGGTGGAGAGAAGGAAGGAGAGGGGGGCGCCGCCCCCTTCCCTTGTACAATTAGGACTGGGGCAGGGGGGCCGCGCGCCACCTCCTGGCTGCCCTCTCTCTTCTCCACTAAGGCCCAATAGGCCCATTACATCCCCCGGGGGGTTCCGGTAACCCCCCGATACTCCGGTAAAATCCCGATTTCACCCGAAACTCTTCCGATGTCCAAATGTAGGCTTCCAATATATCAATATTTATGTCTCGGCCATTTCGAGACTGCTCGTCATGTCCGTGATCATATCCGAGACTCCGAACTACTTTCGGTACATCAAAACATATAAACTCATAATACCTATCGCCATAGAACTTTAAGCGTGCGGACCCTACGGGTTCGAGAACTATGTAGACATGACCGAGACACGTCTCTGGTCAATAACCAATAGCGGAACCTGGATGCTCATATTGGTTCCTACATATTCTACGAAGATCTTTATCGGTCAAACCGCATAACAACATATGTTGTTCCCTTTTGTCATCGATATGTTACTTGCCCGAGATTCGATCGTCGGTATCTCAATACCTAACTCAATCTCGTTACCGACAAGTCTCTTTACTCGTTCTGTAATGCATCATCCCGCAACTAGCTCATTAGTCACATTGCTTTCAAGGCTTATAGTGATTTGCATTACCGAGAGGGCCCAGCCTCTCAGACAATCGGAGTGACAAATTCTAATCTCGATCTATGCCAATTCAACAAGTACCATCGGAAACACCTGTAGAGCACCTTTATAATCACCCAGTTACGTTGTGACGTTTGGTAGCACACAAAGTGTTCCTCCGGTAAACGGGAGTTGCATAATCTCATAGTCATAGGAATATGTATAAGTCGTGAAGAAAGCAATAGCAGTAAACTTAAATGATCAAGTGCTAAGCTAATGGAATGTGTCAAGTCAATCACATCATTCTCCTCATGATGTGATCCCGTTAATCAAATGACAACTCATGTCTATGGCTAGGAAACTCAACCATCTTTGATCAACGAGCTAGTCAAGTAGAGGCATACTAGTGACACAATGTTTATCTATGTATTCACACATGTATTATGTTTCCGGTTAATACAATTCTAGCATGAATAATAAACATTTATCATGATATGAGGAAATAATTAATAATTTTATTATTGGCTCTAGGGCATATTTCCTTCACATTGATCTAGATGACTCTAAGTCTCGATCTGGATACATATTGAAAGTGGGAGCAATTAGCTAGAGTAGCTCCGTGTAGAGCATTGTAGACATAGAAATTTGCAAAATACATACGGATCTGAATGTTGCAGACCCATAGGCTAAACTTCTCTCACAAGAAAAACATGATCACTCTTTGGGTGTTAATCACATAGCGATGTGAACTAGATTATTGACTCTAGTAAACCCTTTGGGTATTAGTCACATCGAGATGTGAACTAATCACATAAATATGTGAACTAGATTATTGACTCTAGTGCAAGTGGGAGACTGAAGGAAATATGCACTAGAGGCAATAATAAAGTTATTATTTATTTCCTTATTTCATGATAAATGTTTATTATTCATGCTAGAATTGTATTAACCGGAAACATAATACATGTGTGAATACATAGACAAACAAAGTGTCACTAGTATGCCTCTACTTGACTAGCTCGTTGATCAAAGATGGATATGGTTCCTAACCATGGACATGAGTTGTCATTTGATAATCAGGATCACATCATGGAGAATGATGTGATTGACTTGACCCATTCCGTTAGCTTAGCACTTGATCATTTTAGTTTACTGCTATTGCTTTCTTCATGACTTATACATGTTCCTATGCCTATGAGATTATGCAACTCCAGATTACCGGAGGAACACTTTGTGTGCTACCAAATGTCACAACGTAACTGGGTGATTATAAAGGTGCTCTACAGGTGTCTCCGATGGTGTTCGTGGAGTTGGCATAGATCAAGAATGGGATTTGTCACTCCGATTGTCGGAGAGGTATCTCTGGGCCCTCTCGGTAATGCACATCACTATAAGCCTTGCAAGAAATGTGACTAATGAGTTAGTTGCGGGATGTTGCATTTACAGAATGATAAAGAGACTTGCCGGTAATGAGATTGAACTAGGTATTGAGATACCGACGATCGAATCTCGGGCAAGTAACATACCGATGACAAAGGGAACAACGTATGTTGTTATGCGGTTTGACTGATAAAGATCTTCGTAGAATATGTAGGAACCAATATGAGCATCCAGGTTCCGCTATTGGTTATTGACTGGAGACATGTCTCGGTCATGTCTACATATACTTTTCTCGTCTCAAACTCTATTCATGCTGCATCACAAAATTTGATCAAGTCAGATTCGAACCACTCTGTGTGAGGAGCGCTCGGAGTCTCCGATTCGTCATAGACTTAAACTTCCAAAACCTCTTTATGATTCTCGGTCTGACCGATACCCCATTTTCGGTCCTACCGATATCATTAAGTTGATCTAGATTTTCGATCTCAGTGCAACCGATTTGAACCTTTCGGTCACACCGAGTTTCAGTAACTGCCTATAGTTATGAATCTCGGTGCCACCGAGTTGTTCCACTCGGTCACACCGACAGGGTCGGGCTATATATAGTCACGGGAAATTTTTTGGAAATTTCTCCGAACCCCTTCGCCCGCGCCATAGCCTGCTCTGCCTACGTGGTCTCCGAATCGTCTTCTCGCCGCCAGCCGCCTCCAGTCGCTGGTCTCCGTCGCCGTCAACGGGAATTCTGCCCCGCCGTTGCCGCCGTAGCGAGTCTCCGCCGAACTAGGGTATGGACTCGATCTTTGTGCTATTCCCCAATCCAATTCTCAGCACATTGTGATCATCATGATTCTTGCCACGATTGAAACACTCCTATCCAGTCAATGCGCTCGTAGATTAGGTTTGATTCGAAAATTTTAGGTTTAGGTTTCCGCCGAAACCATCTCGGACCCACCGAGTTGAAAAACTCGGTCCCACCGATTTGGCATATGCCATTGCACAAGTGAGACTCGGTCTGACCGAGAATTACTTATCGGTGTGATCGATTTTGGAACTCTGTGAAACCCTAGCAGTCTCGGTGCCACCGAACTGTGACTCGGTCCAACCGAGTTCACCAGTTCAGGTGCCAAAACTGCTTCGGTATCACCGAGTTTAAAAATCGGTAGATCCGAGATGATTTCAATGGGAAACTAAAACTAAGTTTTTGGATCATTCTTTTGCAAAAATCTCTGCATTTTGTGATGCTCATCCACTCTATCTCATCTATAACCTATTCACAAGGTCAGCAGTCAGAGTTTGCAGCATGTCTGATCAAAGTGATAGCCAGAACATGTCAGAGCAGCAGGTGCACATGAGTGAGGGCACTAGTCCCTCAAGTTCTTCAGATGAGGGCAGCAGGAGCACCCCTAGCAACTTGCCAAAGGCTGCCACGAGACAGAGGAAGAAGAGAACTTCAGACTCCGAAGATGAAGACTATGTGGCAGAGGAAGAGGCCACTTCCAAGAGAGTTGAGCCAGCTCAAGGCACAAAGCCAGGCCTGAAGATCAAAAGGCCAGCAGGCAGGCAGCCCATGTCAAAGGCAAGAGCTTCAACTGAGAAGCCCACTCCCCAAGAGCCAGTTGCTACAGAAGGCAAGAAGAGGAAGGAAAGGGTCAAGAAGACAGTAGCCAGAGTGCTAGGAAAGGCTTCCATCATGGAAGAGGAAGAGGAAGAAGAGGTTGCTGCACCAGCACCTAAGACACCGAAGCTGATGGGTGATGCCATAAGATCAGGGGCTACTGCATCTAAGCCCAAAGCTGCCTCCAAGCCCAAGTCTGCACCAAAGAGGAACACAAGGAGCATTCCTGCAGCTGAGAAGAATAAGGCCCCAATGCCTGAGATTGTTGCTGAAGAAGAGGATGAAGAGAATGTTCTGAGAAAGCTCAAGCCCAAGATCCCAGACCACAATGATGCTCATCCTGTGGCTGAGGACATGAAGCTCGGGAGAGATTCAGGGCTAGAGAAGCAGATCCGTATGCTTCAAGGAGAAGGACTGCTGTGGATTATAGATTTCACACCAAGGAACAACAGGACTTCTATGAGACAGTGCTGCTAGATAAGAAGTCCATTGTCTGTGACATGAGATGGGTCGACTGGACCTACATGAGGGAGAAGGAGGAACACTACCCGGGAGTATATGACAGCTTTAGTGCTTGTGGAGTTGCTGACTTTGTTGGGCAGAAGCTCACAAAGTGGAACGAGGAGCTTATCATGCAATTCTACTCCACGGCACACTTTTACCCAGATGGAAAGATCACATGGATGTCTGAGGGTACAAGGTACCAATCTACAGTGGCTGAGTGGGCACAGCTCATTAATGCCTCAGAGGAGCATGATGATGACTTGGACATATATGCCAAGAAGAAGATGGACCACAACTCAATGTCCAACATGTATAAGGAAATTCCAAATGAGGCACTTGACACTTTCAAATTTGGTTCAGTGCACTATCTTCTGTCAGGACTGCCAACCATCAATTGGATCTTGAGACACACCTTATTGCCCAAGTCAGGTGATCACAAGATGATCAGAGGCCATGCGATCAACTTGCTACATGTATTTGATGTGCCTCAGAAGTTCAAGGTGATGAGCCTCATAGTGGAAACTATCAAAAGGACTGCAGCAGATCAGAAGAGGAGTTGCGGATATGCCCCTCAGATCCAGGAGCTCATCAACTCCAAGATGGGCACAGGCATATACTTATTGGACAAGGAACACCTGCCCATCCGTCCAGATTTTGAGGATAACCAAGTGGTCATGACTGAGAATGAGCCATCATCAGTTCAAGCACAAGCAAAGAAGGAGAAGGAAAGAAAGGAGAAAGCTGCCAAGATGCCAACTCAAGAGGAGGCATCTGAGTATTTCTTGAAGACTAAACAAGAGCAACTTGGTTACTTGATTGCATCCATGCTGAGGATTGAGCAAAGTCTGGCCACCCTCACTCAGAATCAGCAGAGCCTAGAGAGAATCATGGAACAGAAGTTCTATGACTTGGATGTCAAAGTAACGGAGGTTCAGACTGCAGTGGAGCAGTTCCAGGAGGACATGCAGGAGAGGAGAGGCAGGACTACCACTCATGCCTTTGCCAGAGTGCCACGAGGCCCGAGGTCATCTGCCGTGCCAGTTGCTGACACCAGAGCCACCACTTCAGCACCAGCTACATCCTCAGTTCCACCAGCTCCAGCATCTACTTCAGCTCCAACTCCAGCGTCTACTTCAGCGTCTACCGAAGCCTTCGTCCTTGGAGTGATCCGGACTCCACGACCACCTGAAGATCAAGCCTGAGTGTCGATCTAGCACTATGCATTTTCTAGGAACTTTTTGGTAACTTGTTGCCAAAGGGGGAGAAGATGTATAGATCATAGGCTTCGAGAGAGAGAGTGTTGCTTTTCTCTCTTACTTTATTTGGTGGTTTTTCGAACTTGTTTGCTTTTGAGTGCTTGAGATACTACGTCATTATTTGTGAAACATTGATAATCATGTGTTTGATCATAAGCTACACTTAATGTTTGCTTAATGCTATTATCTTATCTATCTTATGTGATCATTCACTATTCTTGGTGATGAGTGCATGTATTTCATTCCTATCATTTTAAGCGCTCCACCAAAATGTATGTGACATGGAAGAGTAACCCATGACTCTAACTCCTTGTGCATTTGCATTCCAAAGCAAATTTTAAATATGCACAAATTTAGGGGGAGCTCTTACTTATCACATACTTCTCAAAGCGACGATATATTTCATACTTATTATCATTTGTCGAAGCTTTGATCTATATGTTGTCATCAATTACCAAAAAGGGAGAGATTGAAAGTGCAACTATCCCTAGGTGGTTTTGGTAATTCATAACAACATATAGCTCATTGAGCTAATGCTATTTCAAGATAATTATTTCAGGAAAGCTCAATGATTGGCATGGCATGGATGTGAAAGTGGAACCCTCAAAATGCTAAGGACAAAGGATTGGCTCAAGCTCAAAAGCTCAAGACTCTTCATTTTATATTTTAGTGATCCAAGATCACATTGAGTCTTTAGGAAAAGCCAATACTATCAAGGAGGGATGAGGTGTTGCTTAATGAGCCTCTTGCTTCATGTGCTTAGTGATATGCTCCAAAAACCTCAACTACTTTCCCATATCCACATATGACCTAAACCCTAAGCCAAACTCGGTCCTACCGATTCTTCCTATCCGGCGCCACCGAGTTTTCATTTGTCATAAGCCACTGCCAAACCCTAACAATTCGGTCCTACCGATAGGGATCTCGGTCTCACCGAGATGGGGTTGCAAACTCTCTGTTTCCCTTTCGTAACTTTTCGGTCTCACCGAAAGAGCGAATCGGTCCCACCGAGATTGCAATGTAAATTCAGTGTTGATTCGGTCCCACCGAGACAGATTGCAATATAGGTTTTCATTTTCGGTCCGACCGAGTTTGTTGATTCTGTCCCACCGAGATTGGAAAACTGTGTGTAACGGTTGGATTTTGTGTGGAGGCTATATATACCCCTCCACCTCCTCTTCATTCGTGGAGAGAGCCATCAGAACACACACACCATTCCAACTCATATGTTCTGAGAGAGAACCACCTACTCATGTGTTGAGACCAAGATATTCCATTCCTACCATATGAATCTTGATCTCTAGCCTTCCCAAGTTGCTTTCCACTCAAATCTTCTTTCCACCAAATCCAAATCCTATGAGAGAGAGTTGAGTGTTGGGGAGACTATCATTTGAAGCACAAGAGCAAGGAGTTCATTACCTACACACCATTTGTTACTTCTTGGAGAGTGGTGTCTCCTAGATTGGCTAGGTGTCCCTTGGGAGCCTCCGACAAGATTGTGGAGTTGAACCAAGGAGTTTGTAAGGGCAAGGAGATCGCCTACTTCGTGAAGATCTACCGCTAGTGAGGCAAGTCCTGTGTGGGCGATGGCCATGGTGGGATAGACAAGGTTGCTTCTTCGTGGACCCTTTGTGGGTGGTTGCTTCTTCGTGGACTCTTCGTGGGTGGAGCCCTGTGTGGACTTGCGCAACCGTTACCCTTGGGTGGAGCCCTGTGTGGACTCGCGCAACCGTTACCCTTTGTGGGTTGAAGTCTCCATCAACGTGGATGTAGGATAGCACCACCTATCCGAACCACGGGAAAAACATCCGTATCTCCAATTGCGTTTGAATTCTCCAAACCCTTCCCTTTACATTCTTGCAAGTTGCATGCTTTACTTTCCGCTGCCTATATACTCTTTGCATGCTTGCTTGAATTATGTGATGATTGCTTGACTTGTCCTAAATTAGCTAAAATCTGCCAAGAACTAAAATTGGGAAAAGGTTAAGTTTTTATTTGGTCAAGTAGTCTAATCACCCCCCTCTAGACATACTTTCGATCCTACAGGAGTGCGCGACCTCCTGCCGTTCACCAGACGGGGGAGCTTGTGGCGGCTGCCAGATCAGAGGTGGGATGGGTTAGGGAAATCAATTTGCATCGGTTTTAAGGTTGGACGAAGAGGGCGAATGTAAGAGGAAACGAAACACTACGTTTCTTTTAGGTAGTATAGAGAAGTAGAGATACTCCTGCTGCAAATGACGGAAATGCCCCCGAACAGCTGCCGCGCACCGCCATCCCCTCTGCATCGACGGCCACCAACCAGCTCCCCTTCCTCCTCTCACCTCCCCAGCAGATCACGCGGCGAGGGAACGAAGCCCACCACCGACAAACTCCTCCTTCTCTTCCAGCTTCCCCTCCTCCGGCGCCGGTCCTGCGGCGGCAATGGGGATGGTGCGGGCGGCGTGGTTTCTGCTCCTGTTGGCGTTGCTCGCGGCGGCGGACGCAAGGAGGCAGAAGGGCGGCGAGACGGCCTGCGACAAGGGGTGGGAGTGCAGCGGCAGCAGGTTCTGCTGCAACGAGACCATCACCGACTACTTCAAGGCCTACCAGTTCGAGGAGCTCTTCGCCAAGCGCAACAACTCCCTCGCCCACGCCGCCGGCTTCTGGGACTACAAGGCCTTCATCACCGCCGCGGCCCTCTACGAGCCTCGTGGGTTCGGCACCACCGGCGGCAGGGAGATGAGCATGAAGGAGGTCGCCGCCTTCCTCGGCCACGTCGGCGCCAAGACCTCGTGTACGCTTCTCTCTGCTCCTCATTCTAATTCACCTTGATGTGCCTTCCGGGATATAGAGAAATAGACATCTGCCAGTAACAATTTTAACTATAGGCTTCATGAATTTCAAGCCAGGGTTAAACGATGTGTGGGCTTTCCGGATGCAACGACATGTGAGTTAGGTAGTACAGTATTTAGTTTCCATTGGGATAGTGTTTCATCAGCATGGTTCCTACCTAGATTTGAAACTTGACATCTGCAAAGCATCGTTAGTAGTATAATTATTGCCCATCAAGTTTTAATTTGTATAATTCTGTACAACTGACTAGAGATCTTCAGAAGATTCATTCTACTAATTGCCTTACATGTTCACTGGGAGTGTAACACATCATATAGTTTCAAATGTATGAGAAACCTAAAGGTGATAATCAGGAGTGCAATCTCATATTACTGGATGGTTACTCCCACAGGTGGATATAGTCTAGCTGACGGTGGTTCATTGGCTTGGGGTCTTTGCTACAACCATGAAATGAGCCCAAGCCAGAGCTACTGTGACGACAGCAACGAATTATACCGTTGTGCTGAAGGAGTTGAGTACTATGGTCGAGGCGCCCTTCCTGTTTACTGGTCAGTCTGATATGTTCTTCTGTCAGTTGTTGTTAATTAGGAACCGGTTGGGTTTAGCTGTTGATTTTGAATCTTCTTGTTAATGATCCTCAGGAACTACAACTATGGTATCGTGGGTAAGGGTATCAAGCAGGATCTGTTGAACCACCCAGAGTTATTGGAACAAAATGCCACTCTAGCATTTGAAGCAGCGATCTGGAGGTGGATGACTCCAATGAAGAGGAAGCAGCCATCAGCCCATGATGCCTTTGTTGGCAACTGGAAACCAACCAAGAAAGACACTTTGTCCAAGAGGTATCCTGGCTTCGGTGCGACAATGAACATTTTGTATGGTGATGCCATCTGTGGTAAAGGGTCCATTGATAATATGAATGGCATTATATCCCACTATCAACATTATCTTGATTTGATGGGAGTTGGTGCTCAGCACTCTGGAGATAACTTGGATTGTGCCGACCAAGTGCCATTCAATCCATCATCAAAGAGTCCCGACTCATAACCAAGTTGCATGTCAGATCCATGTATATTCCCCCTGTACATTTGAGGTGCAGCTATCTTGCATCCGCAACGATAGAAGTATTGTGTGCAATTCTATATGATAGTACTCCCTCCGTTTTTATTTAGTCCGCATATTAGCTTTGGTCAAAGTCAAGCTTTGTAAACTTTGACTAAGTTTATAAACAAAAATATTAACATATACAATAAAAAATCAATACCACTAGATTCATTATTGAATGTACTTTCACATCATATAGATTTGTTATGGTAAATGTTTATATATTTTTCTATAAATTTGGTCAAACTTTGCAAAGTTTGACTTCGGTCAAACCTAATATGCAGACTAAATAAAAACGGAGGGAGTATTTATTAGTAGCTCTGAGGACGACTGTTGCATTTGTGTAGTCTGTAACCTATTTATGTAAGCCCGTAACCTTCTCTCATTTTGTGTTTTTGCCATGTATATTACAGCAGAGAACTCGCATTTGAACACATGATGACTTCCTTGTAAATTATATTACTTCTGTTACTAAAGGTAATTGATAATTCGTGGCCCTTTGCTTTTATAAGTTCACTACTGCTTTGCTCCTGTCATGGATGTTCTTTCAGCAAAAACCTGCCATTGCTATCTTGTTCTGTGAAAATGACTGCTGGGCAGCAATGATGATTTTTAAATCGATCTGAGTGGAGAGATCTTGCCTTGGTTTGTTTTCTGAGTTCTGTGGACCACAGTTTTTTTTTTGGCATTTTCTCTATTTTGGGGTGATTTTGTGATGTTAATTTTCAGAGGCGGAAACATTGACCATACTTTGTTATGGTATAAACAGACATATGGGAGCATGCATGAAAAAAAAAGATATCACGGCGAACATAAAACACAGTCAACACCTCAAATCTATTGTGAATTCACAGAGATAACAAGCGTGGGAGTTCAAAGGCATATTCTTACAGCACTACAGATGGATGGATATTTACCACTGAAGCGGCTTATCCAAGTGCCTTCCTGGGGACCGTCTGCTGGGAACCACACAGACCTGGATAACCAGGTGTAGATAGGCTGACTAGTGAGCTGTGTCTTTTTCCTCTTCCATTTCAGGGCACCAGCAACCATTACCGGCATTCAAACAAGGCAAGCAGGAAGGGGATGGAGCTCACCAACATCCCCCATCTTGCCTCCTCCTCCAGCTTCTTCTTCTCCAGCTGCCGGTAATGTTTGCATCGCCTCTCATGCCGACCATGGACGGCGAATAACATGTGGATATTGTGGTGCCACAGGAGTAGAAGAAGAACAGGGAGGGCTGTGATAACAGCGCTTGCTGCTGGTAGTAGGTGCAGTGCTGATTCTGCATGCCCAGAGCCCATTGAACAGCAAAATATAGACAACCTTTCAGGTGTGGCGCATTTCATGGCTAATTTTTCGCAGTAAATAGTACTCCCTCCGTAAACTAATATAAGAGCGTTTAGATCACTATTTTAGTGTTCTAAACACTCTTATATTAGTTTACAGAGGGAGTAGCACTGTAATGTCAAGAACATCGACGCATTGCTGATTTTTTGTTGCCTTGGGGAATCTGTACAAAGAGAACGTAGCTGATAATGAGTATACTTCCCACCTAGAGTTTGAGGATTGAGACTAGTTTTGAGGGGTTAGCTAGTTGCTACAGCTGAACATTTTTCACTTGCCTCTATTTTCCTCTATTCTCTCACACAATAAACTTGTATTGCGATCCAACCATTTGACAGAACAAATACTCCCTCTGTAACTTAATATAAGACATTTTTTGACACAACGATAGTGCCAAAAAATGTCTTATATTAAGTTACGGAGGGAGTATATAGCAAGACCAAGAATTTTCTTCCAGTCTGCTAATATATTGTTGGCCAATTAAATTTTCTTTGCGTACATTGGCCTCAGGTCCTGCAAATACCCAATGTTATAGAAGGCGAGATTTTGCTGCTGTTGCTCTGCTCCCTTTTCTACTTCCTCATGTTGATATGGCGAGTGCGTAAGTACACTATTCAGCCACTATTACATTCCTATGTTGTACTTAATTCTCATACCTATGAGATAGAGTTCCTATCAATCTAATGCCATTAACCTACATTTAATGCGAGCATTTTCTTTATGGTCAATTTGTTGAACTGTACAATCATAGACTAGAATCGAGTATAGGAAGTGGATCATAGGCAATCAAGTATGAGTATGACCTAGAATATTGATTTGCAGAAAAGAGTAACCTACTCAAAGTTGTTTCTTGTTCTTTAAACATCCCTATGAACTTTGAGGTAGTTGTTTCTTGATCTTTAAACATCATCACCGTGATGATCTCAAAGAAGTTCCCTAATTAGGATTGACTTTGTAGAGCTGACTCATATGATGGATCAATTATTCAAAACGGTGTGAGGAATGTCTTATCCAAGGTGAAAGCAGCTGGCGTGCTTCGTTTGGTTTTCCATGATGCAGGGACTTTTGACATTAGTGACAAATCAGGTTAGATATTATTTGTATGTTATCAAAGTTTAATAACAGAGCAAGGTTTGCATGTGTTTAAAAGGTTAATGATCTAGAATTGGGAATTCAAATATGCTGAGGTTGAAGATATCTAAAAAATGATTGTTGCAAAGTAGAAAACACTAGAGAAACATTGATGATTGATGACAATATCTTGCAGGTGGCATGAATGGCTCCATAATCTATGAAGCTGACAGACCTGAAAATGCAGGACTTAGTAAATCCTTAAAGGTTCTTTTCCTCTTCAGAAAGTACCTTTACAACACATCTTTCTTCTTTGCTTGTTGTCATGGATAGTGCCATATCCTACCAAGGAACACCTAACTTGACATATCTGTTGATTGCTTTAAAACCAACCAGATACTACGAAAAGCAAAAGAAGGGATCGACCAGGTTCAGCAAGGTATGTGCTTTACACATGTGTTCTGTATTTAACTTAACTTTATCTGTATCCTGGAGTCAACCTTTTACTGTCTCTCTATAGTGTCATGGGCGGACTTGATCGCAGTGGCTGGTGCTGAAGCAGTTGCACTCTGTGGAGGGCCTGAAATTCCCATAAGATTAGGCCGTTTAGATTCCAGGTGCATCATAGTGGCCTGTCATTTTACAAATTCCTTGCAGCATTAACCAAACTTTTAGCTATTCCAGAGGCGTTCCTATTTAGTGCTTGTCATTATTCTTCTGAACTAACGCATTTCTCATGTAGTACTGCTGATCCGACCGGTAAACTTCCTGAAGAAACATTGGATGTTGTGGCCTTGAAAACATCATTTCGCAAAAAGGGCTTTTCGTGAGTCTTGCTTTTGTTCAACAACCTCTGTGAATTTCCGTTATCTATTTTGTATATTACCGAATGAAACTTAGCTCCAGTGGCCAAAATTGTATATCTGTATATGATTTTCCCTAGAATTCTGCCAAGGATTCCATAAAGCAGCCAGTGTCCATCCATGTCTGCTTGGCAGGACACAGGAGATGGTCGTTTTATCTGGAGCTCACACAATTGGGGGTAAAGGATTCGGGAATCCAAATGCTTTTGATAACGCCTATTTCAAAGTACTCCTTGAGAAGCCACGGCCGACTTCATGTGAGTGATTGCGATATTACCATCATTCCCTTTAATACCCCTTAACTTGTAAATGTACTTATGTGGTGTTCATGTGTGAAGCTGGCATGCCGATAGGGCTGCCCACGGACTGGGCACTCACTGAAGATGATGAATGCTTAAGGTATTCTATTGAAATAGACAGTCGGCTTTTCTTAACAATACATATCCATATTAGGGTTCATTCGACAAAGTTATGATCATCTTAGAGCCAGATGATTTGGCTTGCTTCAAGTTAGCCAGATAAGCTGGCTTACATGAATGGTAAAACTCAGAATAGTTCTAGGGGTGGTCCTAGTTTATAACATGCTGTAGATCACTCACAATCTTCTAAACACCATTTGCTTTCCTTACAAAAAACACCATTTGCTTGCCCAATCTCTCATTTTTAAAATACAAGCACCAATGAATGAACATAGTTGCCATCTGACTGAACTTTTGGTGACAAGCTAAGCAGCCTAAGCGACCTAAAAAACGTTAAGTAACCTACGCCAAATGGATCTTAGCCATTTTCCTTGCATATTTACGTCAGGTGACCGGCCCACTGACATCAGAGACACTAAACTGCTTGCAGGTGGATAAATATCTACGCGGAGGACCAGGATAAATTTTTCGCCGACTTCAGAGATGCATACACCAAGCTTGTAAATAGCGGAGCCTCGTGGAGAGCAGCTTAGTTAGAATTACTAAGTCTTTTTTTTTGTCTATTTCAAAAAAAAAGTCTTTTTTTTGTCAATAAGGAGGTGTCACCCCTGGTTCCCGGCCTCTGAATCTATTGATGCACAAAGCAAGTGTAAGATTCGTGGAAATTTTGTCTGCTCATTCCCTGTATATTGCTTTGGCTCGTTTGGAGCTCAGAAAATTTGTACAGAAAATAAACTACAGTTTGTCTGGTTCATGCACGGATCGACCTAGCGTTCTATTGCTGGGGCGGAAAACAAACTACAGTTTGTTTGGTCCGTTTTGTTGACATGAATAGATTTGCGCTATTCCAGACTGAACAATGTGGTAAGGGGTACGAGAGGAAGGAAGTGGTTAAAGTTGCGGTAATGCTATTAAGATGATGTTCGTTTGGCAGGGATGACAAATCAAACATTTTTTTATGGCAGTTTATATTGTCGCGGGGATGGAAAATTTAGTTTGCAAGCACGGCAAATCCTGACAAATAACTGAATTGAAGAAGATTTGCCATGCTTGTCTAAGCTTGTCATTCTCAGCCAACATAAATTGCAATGCAAATTTTACCGCAATTGCCATGCTTCCCAGCTGACGTTGGATGGTTAAGCCGGTCCTAAAGTTATGCTTAGAATAATGTATATGTACGGAATTGCAGTGCCAAAATCCCGCTCAAATTTATCTGGAAAATTTCCGGTTCTGACGGGCGGACATGAGCCGGTACGAAGGTGACAGCAGAGCATGTGAGGAACCACACACTGACGTCCATGTGTACGACGGCTACGAGTGATTAGCGCAGAGACGAGTTCGATGCAGGCGCAGAAACGATAAGCTCCATCAGTGGCTGGCTCCGCTTGGCCCTGAGCCCTCTGTCACTCCATGAGTCCATGTCGATGAACAGGTAAAGCCGCTGCGTCCTAGAAGATCCAGGCGATGGGATGAGGCCCACCGCAGCAGCAGCCAAGCCCTCCTTCCTCCTCGCCAGACACCAACCATTCCCGTTCCCGGAATCATCAAGGGCAGCAGCAGCAACCGATCCATGCAAGCCGCCCAAGAAGTCGAGGCGCGCTGGCCGGTCATGGCGAGCCGCGTCGGCAGGCAGCGATGAGCGCGGCCAGTCCGTGTCGACGGTGGCGACGACGCCGTCGGGGAGGCGGGCCCGGCTGTCGGCGCGGCGGCGGGAGAGCATCAGGCTCCTGGACGTGCTGCCGGGCCAGGGCGGCATCGGCGAGTTCCTGCGGCACCCCGCCGGCGTGGAGTCCCTGCTCAACACCCGGGCGCTGCAGAGCTTCGCGCCGGTGGAGCCGGAGTCGGAGTCGGGCCCGGCCGGCGCTTTCAGGTGCACGCTGCACCCCATGGGCTTCCTCGGCTTCCAGGTCGCCCCGGTCCTGGACCTCCGCGTCACCCCGACCGGCGACGACTGCACCGTCGAGATGCTCTCCTGCAGGGTAGGAGTACTTGCTAACATACACACGCTTGATTCCATGGACCTACCTATTCTCCCTGTGATACATACAGCTGAAATGATCTTTTCAATTTGCCTTTGGTGACAGTTTGAGGGTTCGGACTCGATCGAGCAGCAGAATGAGCTCTTTTCAGGTCACCAATCCATGCTCAGTCACATTCTTCACAAGCATTTTTATTTATCTCTGTCAATGGTGGAATAGTTGCATCAGTTATTCAGTTAGTTTATTATGTTCTACTCATAATTTGACACTTGCAACATTTGATATCTCTGCCCAATAGATAGTGTCATCACCATGATCAGTTAGTTTTAAATTTATTTTTTGGGAGATGCAATGTGCCTGAGCTGGAGTGTTGGATGTTGGCAGCGGTTATGACGAACCGAATAACATGGGGAGACAATGGTGATCAGGAGCCATGCTTGGACATCGATGTCAATCTGGAGGTCACACTGGAGGTAATATGTCATTCAGTTAGTGATGTAGTATAGCACCTGCTAGATGAGAATGGGATCACAATCTCACTAGCTTGCATCACAAAATTCACACTGACGCATGGTACTAGGATGATATGTTTAGTTGAATATTACCATCATCCCAGCTCTTAGGGATGAGTAGATGGCAAGGGTTTCCTACAAGACGAACCCTCAAGTTCCTCATATGTCGATTTTCAGGTGTACACGAAGCCATTCAGCTTGCTCCCGCTGTCGGCAGTGGAGAAACCAGGCAACCTGTAAGGCCCTGCATTCCTTAGAAGTTCCTGCACTTCAGAACAATAACTTCCTGATGCTTACAAAGTGGCAAGAAACTAGCTTTCGAAAGGATCGGTGCGCCCATCGAGATGCTTGACCGCCTAATGCACGCCTCAATTTACGCCGTTTTTCCAATTGTCATGAAACTGAATTTTACCTGTTTCAAAGAAGAAGAAAACTGAATTTGACGGGTGTCACTTTTTTGAGTTAAGTAACATTGGCATCCACTGTATGTTTGTTTGGCAGGCTGATGCAAGGGCTGCTTGACAGGCTTGTCCCGATGCTGGGTGAGCAGCTGCTGAGGGACTACCACTCCTGGGTTCAGCAGCAGGCCCAGTCTTCGCATGAGCGAGCGACTGCCCAAAGTCTGAAAAAAACACTACCTACCTAGCAGATTCCTGGGATTCATGGCCGGGTCGGCTTTCATCAAATCCACCTGGCAGCAGCACCAAGAAAGAATCACGAGGACGCGGCATGAGTTAATTTGTCGATGCTTGCATGATATAAGAAAGAATCGTTTACTGTACATCCCATCCTAACCTTTGAGAGAAATCATTCGAATTTCGAAAAGGTTGTGCCTAGCTAACTTTTGACCCATGTACCACACATCTACTAGAAAACTCGTGCTGCACATTAGCATGATGTTGAAGGTTCTGGTTGTTGTTATTGCATCAGTCTCAATGTAATACTAGTAGATGTTACATTACACATGTTCAAACAGCATGAGGTTTTCCCTCAAGAAATTGCAGTGGTTGAAACTTCTCTAGTACAGTGACAACTTTAACAGTTCCAGACATATTTTCTGGGACAGTTTTCAAACATGTTCTGGGATATCTTCCGTATTATTCTGAATCACAATACACCCGAAGCAATACAAAGATTTCGATCTATCGACAGGCAAACCATACACAACAACAAATCAAGCCATTTTCAGATGACATGTACAACCATAATATAATAAAAAATCTGTGGTAAAGATCATCATCATTGTTTGCCCTGTACATTCCTTCACAAAAACTATATCCATCAGGGCTTCAAGGTATAAGAGCTTGCCTGTACAGCTCATCCTTGCCATCGGTAGGCGAGTTCCCAATGGGCATCGCTCTGTTAGGCAGCACCGTCTCTGCAGAGCTCAAAACACGCGCTGCATTCCGGTACCACGGCTGCAAATGAGGGTCAAGGGAAGGCGAGTGTGGCAGCATCACGGAGCCCCAGTCTCTCTGCCCTACCTGCGGCTCACGTATTCTTCGTCGCACCAGAAGCCCAGCCACATCTTCCCTTCTGATCTCCGTCATTGTCCGTGTGATTGCCATGCATAAGAGGAGCACAAAGACTGCATCCTCTTTGGGTAAGAACTCCATTGCGAGTAGTTTCCAGTTTAGCAGTGCGGTTGCTCTGCCATCAGGATAGTCTGGTGATGTACGGACTAGGGTGATGTACTGCTCTTCCTCATTGTGGTTATTTGATGTGCTGTCCTTCTTCACGCTGTAACTCAATCTCCTCCCTACAAGCAGCCTTGCCTGCTAATACAGTTTATCGCGGTGTGGTTAGAAGGTATTACAAAATGGCACTGGAAAGTCCATCAAGTACTATATCAGTAGCGAACTGAACTTCCACTTACATGTGTGGTGCAAGTCATATGCCATCTATCACAGCTGAATCTAGCTAGTCTAAGATGAAAAATATATATTTTATGGAACAAAAATAGCTACACGTCTGCATTAAATAGAAAACATGACCAAATATGGTTGATCAGTCAAATGACATGTATTTACTCAAAAAGAAAAGTTAGATGGATCTGTTGTACATACAGACAACTCACATATGTTGCATTTCTGAAAGCAACAACAAAGATGGAGTGCTGTAATCCTTTTTGCCTGGTAACTGATTTACTAATAAATCAACTAATATAGAATGTCCATACCACCAGAGCTTTCAGCAATGAACACCAAATGCAGGACAGTTATGTCACCTCAAGATTATCTATACTAACTCCAATTCCAGACAAAAAAATGCATCAAGGAATCGAGCGAAAGAAACTTATGGGACCATACCTCTTCTTCTGAAGTCTCATTTTGTAGCTGAAAGTTGAGGTCATCTCCCAACCACACTGTCAGTACATCTCCAGTTGAAAAACGCCAAACCACCTTATTCTCCTGTTGATATTTCGTTGGCGTTGCTGTGCCAACCACCTTTTCTGCATCACAAAGGGAAACAGCTAGGCTCTTCTCAAGACAAGGTATAATACTGACATCAAGCAGCTATTCAGTGTAATGAAGTTACCCGGAGCATAACCAACGGAAGTTGCACTTGCAATGTAGGACCATGAGCCTTCTCGGACCTCAATGATCCTATCTTCCCATTTCACTGCCATGGGAGTTTCAGGTCCTCTCCGCCAAATCCCTCTGCCTATTCTACACATGTTGCAATTGAATTCAGCACAATTGTATTGAGATATAACAGTAAGTGTCGTTCCCCCTTAGCATAAGCTTAGTAACATAACCACTCAACAGCAGATTGTAACTTCATATAAAAGCAAAGGGTTAACTTTGGACTGCGTGGCGTATTTTGTTAGAAAATTCACCAAAAACTTGTAAAGGGGTGTGGTATGTGCCACATGATGTTAAGCTATAGATTCTGAAACACAAATACATATAGATTCTGAACAATACCTCAGCCTAACAACGAAACATTCTTTCCCACCATAATCAAGTACTGTACGGGTCAGCCACCGTCCTTCCTGCGGACGGTAACTTCTCATGCGCAATATGACATCAGAAACCATTGCTCCACCATCATCAGTGACTCTGTCAGGTACGCACTTCAATAAGTACGGTGCCTGAATTGGAGGGGTAATCGATGCCATCACCCTAATCCTGGCATCGAGCTCCTCTGTAAGCATAAGTGATTTCTCATGCAGCATATCGTTCCATGAGAATGATATATTCTTGAGGATTTTGCTGTTCCTGAAGCACCCACCCATGCTGCGCCTTACCTCAATGGTGAGACCTCGGGTTGCAAATTCACAATACATATGCCACATTTTCTGCCAGTTTTTGCAGGATAAATTGGAGACTGACTTGTCGAGCTTTAATGATCTGTAACACCTCTGTGCTCGCAAACGCAGAAATTCCTTGCTAATGTGCTCACTGTCAAATTCTCCTTTCAGGAACACACATACCTGTTATCAAGAATCAATGATATGATTGTCAACATACAAATAGGTACATACTTAACATCTCTACTATCTAAAAAAGACGTAAGGGCATCTCCAACGCCGACCATCAAACCTCCCTCCGGACCGCGGAAGCCATCCAACATGGTCCTGTATCGGTCCGCGGCGCGGTCCGGACGTACTTTCTCCTGCAAACCGGGGACAAAAGCGCGCGCGGGGGGGCTTTGCTTTGCGGGAGTCTGAACCGCTGGCACGCCCGCTTCTGACCGCCTTGGCCCACCAAAAAAACACCCTCCCTCGCGTGCGCTTCCCGCCCGAAGCGGTCAGCGCCGCTCCAGAGTGTCCTTATGCTACCCGCCATTGCTATATAAACCGCTGCCCCGGCCATAGCCACAGTCATCCGCCTCCGATCCCTCTTCGCACGACTCCCACCATAGATTCCTCCCCCGCCAAAGCTCTTTGGGACGGGCTGACACCGGGAAGAAGGAGATGGCCGCCATTGTTGCCGGCTGGCTAGCCGGCAGGCAGCCGGAGGACGACGACGTCCCAATGGAGGACGCGACCGACGACGAGCCGGCGCCACCCTCGCTGGTGCACTGCACCATGACCATCGGCGAGACCCGTGCCCATTACACATGGTGCTGGAGGAGCAGGCGGACGCCGCCTACAACCGCCACCTCCTCTAGGAGCACCTGCAAGCGGAGGAGCGGCCCGGCGGTCGCGCCGGACACCAGACCTGGTGGAGCAGGAGGCGCTGCTCGAGTCCTACCGCTCGACCCGCGAGATCCGCCTCGTCCACAGGCGATACCGCCAGCAGGTGGCGGTGGTGGAGGAAGCCTACAAGGAGGGCGACGAGGCGGGCGAGGCGGTGTTCGACAAGACCGACGAGGAGGAGGACATCGGTGAGGCCGCGCCCCGCCGCCACGACCACGAAGCCGGCACGTCCGCGGGCGCCGCCGTCAGCAAGGAAGAGTAGTGCCTGGTAGGTCTCCGCCGCTCGGGTCCCAGGAAGGCCACTGCTCCTCTCCCGGCGACGCCAAGCTTGGTGCGCTCAACATCGGCAGCCAATTAGCCGCTTGGCGGCGACATGGAGGCGGACAACTTCACTTCCCGGGTCTCCGGAGGCGGAGCTGGAGAGCGTCGAGGCGGAGCTAAAGAAGGCGAAGCTTCAGTTCTCGGGGCTCATGGCCGAAACACGGGGAATGGGCGCCGGCGACCTTTTAGATTAGGTATTAATTATACCTCTAGAGCCGGACTAGCACCGCTTAGTTGATGTAAATGTAATGAAATCTTTCATGTTTATATGAAATCCGGTCGTATTTGCATGAATTTCGTCCGGTTGGTTCGAACTGTTGTCAAAATGTATGCGGCTACGGTTGGATAGCGGCCTCCCGCATTCGTGTCTACGGACGGATGCAGGAGGAAATTTGCGAGTTGCCGTTGGAGATGCCCTAAGGTTCCCTATTTCACTGACCAGTGTTTCGGTCCTCACCTTTGTCCAACAGCCACTACGTACGTCATCTCCCCTCCCCACAACCGCCTACAACCGCCACCTCCTCTAGGAGCACCTGCAGGCGGAGGAGCGGCTCGCCGCCGGGAGGGCGGTTGCGCCAGACACTGGACCTGGTGGAGCAGGAGACGCTGCTCGAGTTCTACCGCTCGACCCGCGAGATCCGCCTCGCCCGCAGGCAGTACCGCCAGTGGGTGGCGGAGGTGGAGGAAGCCTACAAGGAGGGCGACGAGGAGGGCAAGGCGGTGTTCGGGAAGACCGACGAGGAGGAAGAGGACATCGGTGCGGCCGCACCCTGCCGCCACGACCACGAAGCCGGCATGTACGCGGGCGTCGCCGGCAGCGAGGAAGAGTAGTGCCCGGTAGGTCTCCGCCGCTTGGCTCCCAGGAAGGCCACTGCCCCTCTCCCAACAACGCCAAGCTTGGTGGGCTCAACATCGGCAGCCAATTAGCCGCTTGGCGGCGACGTGGAGGCGAACAACTTCACTTCCCAGATCTCCGAAGGCGGAGTTGGAGAGCGCTGAGGCGGAGCTAGAGAAGGCGAAGCTTCAGTTCTCGGGGCTCATGGCCGGACACGGGGAACGGGCGTCGGCAACCTTTTAGATTAGGTATTAATTATACCTCTAGAGCCGGACTAGCACCGCTTAGTTGATGTAAATGTAATGAAATCTGTCATGCTTATATGAAATCCGGCCGTATTTGCATGAATTTTGTCCAGTTGGTTCAAACTGTTGTCAAAATGTATGCAGCTACGGTTGGATGGCGGCCTCCCGCATTCGTGTCCGCGGACGGATGCGGGAGGAAATTTGCGGGTTTCCGTTGGAGATGCCCTAAGGTTCCCTATTTCACTGACCAGTGTTTCGCTCCTCACCTTTGTCCAACAGCCACTACGTACGTCATCCCCCCCCCCCACTCCTGCCACCCTCTCTTCGTTTTGATTTTTCTACTCTGGTTTTCCCCACATATTTTTGTTGAAAACCACGCGCATGTTATTGGTTTACCATATAAAACCCTGTCTTTTTTGGCAAGTCAATAAATGTTGATTTTTTTAAGGAAGTGCTGATTCAATTGGCAGCTAAAGTCCATTTTTTGGTATGTAATCACGGTAATTGCGTACAAATTATTTGTGGCCCCGTTGCAACGCACGGGCAATTATCTAGTAAAACCAAAAAAGTCATAGTTGTGAGCTTTCCTTTGTGTATCCAATAATGAGTTTAGATAATAACTTAATTTACCTTATTTTGTCGTGCATCATGGGTCAATTCTCTACTTTTCAATATTCAGTGGGAAAGTGGTGGGGGATGCCCGCACAGCGAACTCGGTTGGCACTAAATGAGTAAATGTTCCTGTTTCAAGTTCATGCCTTCTAGGTACGATATTATTTCTAAGAACTTTCAGTGGAAGTACAAATAGATATGTGTGCCTAATTTTTTTCGAATACCTATCAGCTGCAAATACTAATGAGTAGGTGCAGATAAGCTCATTACCTCAATAACGGTGCAAACTTTAGCTTTTTGTTCTTCCAAGGATAGAACAGAAGCACACAAGAATTAACATTTTACTTGCAGTTATATTGTTGGACTCTTGTGATCGGATAATTAAATGACTGAATTATATTGATATAAAAATCCACGGCATATTTTACGACATGATGACCACATTAATATTTGCAGGTCTACCAACTACATTCACTACTTAACAGATTCAATATAGGTAATCTTGCATCTTGGGCTTGTTGTCTTGAAGTGCCCATAATGTGGAATAAACCATTTGCTTTTTTGACAAATGTTTTGTTAATATTTGCCATAGTATGATGGCTTGTGGACATCATGCCTGGCAGATCCCCAAGTTCTCAGTTCTTTACCAATCCAAGACATAAGGAAATGCCAAAGCAGATGGAATTTTTGTGAAGAAGAATCGAATGGAATTAAGTAGCCAAGTAGAAATTGGTTTTTACTGGCCAGCCACCAAGAACACTATCAATCTAGCTAATATGAAGCTGTATCACAAGTTCTTCATAAAGTTAAAATATGATTGGACAGCCTAAGAAATACCTCCATAAGAAATCTAGGTTGCAACCCCTTGTACAGCCGGTTGGTGTCCTCTTCTGATGCTGCAGCCTGCCAATGGAACGCCTCCCTTGCTGTGCCAACTGCTGCCGCATCAACCTCTGAACCAGACAGATCGTATGGCTCATCATATGCCTCCTCCCACAAGATCCTTGTCCTCTCCACCGTCTCCTCACTGGCCACCTCCCCATAACTGACCACCATTTTCATAACCTTGTCCTTGATAGACACCAGTGTCATGTCTGTTGCATAGCTCGCCGGAAAACTCTGCCAAGGATACATAACAACTGTATAAGCTGTATATATACAGAGGGTAACAAAGCATTCAGTTGCTACTTTGCTTAACAGCTTAAATGGATTGGCAAGTCGTCACTACACATACCTGATGAGCAAGCCACATCAGTAATATGTCCAGGCTAGGCACGAGCCGAGTGTCTTCTCTGGTTGTGCACACACCCTTTCTGATGAGGTCAAGGAAACACGTGTAACGCCGTCTCGCAGCGACATGGTAGACACCTTCTGAGACAAAGGGTGAGGCAAAGTGGTCTGCTAGGCCAGCGTATGTTTGAACCATCATGAAAATTTCGCTATTAGCACTGTCGTTCTCAATGCCATTTGAATTATTTCCATCAAATTCATTGTTATCAAGGTCAAACGGCTCCAATGGGTAGCGCGCGGCCCAGATGTCCCGACAACAGTCAGCGGCATGCTCCTCATTCTCAGCATCAAGTATTGATGGTCGATCGATGAGGCGTCCAAACCTTGATGCACAGTATGCGACATAGCTCTCCTGGGAACAGAAGAATCCACTTGAAATCGCACACTTTGTCAGAAAATTTTAAAGGCTCAAATATAAGTAGATCCTAAAGTTTAGTGATTGTTTTGAGAAAAATGAAGTACAGCCAGGGGATCATTTTGAAAATACAAATTCTGTTAAGAACAAGCAAGGCAATCTTGTATTCCTAAATTGTGACTGTAACTATTTAGGCTACGTTGACCTGGCCGTCAGTAAAATAACCTCCAGAAAAATGAGCAAGTCATGAAGACGTGACGCAACCAGTAAAAGAAAACATGGCGGCAAGAAGGCTCACATGGTGGAAGCAGTGGCAGAGCCAGACGAGGTGCACGTCGGGCGGGGGCAGCAGCATCGCCGCCTCCTCTCCTCCTCCACCCGCCGCATCGGCGGCGAGCGGCAGCCACATCTCCTCGTACCTCCGCACGGACAGCGGCCCCACGTTTCCTCGGGCGGACGCGGAGCGAAGGAACGCGAGGAGGCGGCGCGCGGCGGCGGCGAGGTCGACCGAGAAGAAGGCGGCGGGATAGCCCGCCTGCCCGCGGGGACCAGGGGACGAGGAGGGCATGGTGCCCTCCGGCGGCGCCTCTGCTGCGGAGGGCATTCGCCTTGTTGTCATCGGTGAGAATATTTTTTGTTGTCACTTGCGAAAGTGCAGAGAGTGGTTGGTCAAAAGGGGCATGTGCCGACTGATGGATGATTCATGGCGCATGATTAGGATGGGGCGGGCCGAACAAACGATTTCTATAAACAATTTCTTTTGAAGGAATCTGATCTTTGGGATATTTTTATGTAAGATGTTTTTTAGGCCAGTACAAATTTCATAAGAAAATTTTCATCCACTCCAACAATCTCTTGTCTGGACAGAGTTTCTCTCCCACTTCACACCTCAGAACACACTCTTTTTATAGAAAAAGATGCTTTCTCATCTTCTTACCTCTTGTCTAGAATTTTACGTTTTTTCAGTGTGATGTTGTCCGTTATTGTTTTTTTAATACACTACAATCGTTGAAGCTAGTTACATGCACATACCTATGACCGCATGGTCATACATTCTATCCCTATAAGAATATCTCTAACGACAACCTGTAAATTTCCTCTTGCACTCGTCCATGAATAAAGGGATCAGTTCACGTACACGGATGCAGGAGGCCGTTGCCAATGTTGCCCGCATACATTTCAAACACTTTTTCAACAAACCGAATGAAATTCATGCAACACGGTGCATTTTATACAAAGCTGGCGATATTCATGCAAGCACGATGAATTTTCATTAGATTTCGAACATTCAGAAAAATAAACGACCCGGCCCTAAACCTATCCTATGGCAGCAGTGCTCGGTGTCCAAGTCTATTTCGTCCTCCATGCGCCGTCTCTTGGGAGGTCTTGATGTCGCTCTCCTCGCGAGGTCGGGGCCCTCGCGAGGGTCTTCACTTAGAAGCCTTGCAGCTGGGCCGTACCAGGCGTCGAGGGAGCCACGTCGTGGGCCACAGGCAAGCAGATGTGGGTACCCTCGATCCTAGAACGCCGACAATCTTATAATGCTATCGTCGTTCTAAGCAAAATAAGATGCATAAAGGATAAACATCACATGCAATCAAAATATGTGACATGATATGGTCATCATTATCTTGTGTTTTTTATCTCCATCTCCAAAGCATCGTCATGATCTCCATCGTCACCGGCTCGACACCTTGATCTGCATCATTGCGTCGGGGTCGTCTCGCCAACTATTGCTTCTACAACTATTGCTAACGCATAGCGATAAAGTAAAGCAATTACATGGCGCTTGCATTTCATACAATAATTAAAAGACAACCCTAAGGCTCCTGCCGGTTGTCGATATTACAAAACATGATCATTGTCGGTGTCAAAACCGGCGGATCTCGGGTAGGGGGTCCCAAACTGTGCGTCTAGGATCGATGGTAACAGGAGACGGGGGACACGATGTTTACCCAGGTTCGGGCCCTCTCTATGGAGGTAATACCCTACTTCCTGCTTGATTGATCTTGATGAATATGAGTATTACAAGAGTTGCTCTACCACGAGATCGTAATGGCTAAACCCTATAAATCTAGCCTATGAATATGATAATGAGTATATGTGGTGTCCTTTCCGGACTATCCCCTTCGGTTTATATAGACACCGAGGGGATCTAGGGTTTACATGGAGTCGGTTACATAAGAAGGAATCTTCGGTCGCCAAGCTTGCCTTCCACGGCAAATAGAGTCCGATCCGGACACGGTGCAGTCTTCGGCCTTCATGTCTTCACGACCCATCAGTCCGGCCCATGGATAACAGGCCGGACGTCTGAGGACCCCTTAGTCCAGGACTCCCTCAGTAGCCCCTGAACTTGGCTTTCAATGACAAGGAGTCCGGCGTGCAGATTGTCTTCAAAATTGCAAGGCGGGTTCCCCTTCACTCATCCCCACGCAATCTATTCAGGCATTGATCCAATGTCGCCTCCTTGGCTTCCGTGCGTTTGAATAATCTTCGTCCTCCACGTGTCGAGTGAATGTGGAAAGTGAAGGAAATATGCCCTAGAGGCAATAATAAAGTTATTATTTATTTCCTTATTTCATGATAAATGTTTATTATTCATGCTAGAATTGTATTAACCGGAAACATAATACATGTGTGAATACATAGACAAACAAAGTGTCACTAGTATGCCTCTACTTTACTAGCTCGTTGATCGAAGATGGTTATGTTTCCTAGCCATAGACATGAGTTGTCATTTGATTAACGGGATCACATCATTAGGAGAATGATGTGATTGACATGACCCATTCCATTAGTTTAGCACCCGATCGTTTAGTATGTTGCTATTGCTTTCTTCATGACTTATACATGTTCCTATGACTATGAGATTATGCAACTCCCGTTTGCCGGAGGAACACTTTGTGTGCTACCAAACGTCACAACGTAACTGGGTGATTATAAAGGAGCTCTATAGGTGTCTCCAAAGGTACATGTTGGGTTGGCGTATTTCGAGATTAGGATTTGTCACTCCGATTGTCGGAGAGGTATCTCTGGGCCCTCTCGGTAATGCACATCACATAAGCCTTGCAAGCATTGCAACTAATGAGTTAGTTGCGAGATGATGTATTATGAAACGAGTAAAGAGACTTGCCGGCAATGAGATTGAACTAGGTATTGAGATACCGACGATCGAATCTCGGGCAAGTAACATACCGATGACAAAGGGAACAAAGTATGTTGTTATGCGGTCTGACCGATAAAGATCTTCATAGAATATGTGGGAGCCAATATGAGAATCCAGGTTCCGCTATTGGTTATTGATCGGAGACATGTCTCGGTCATGTCTACATTGTTCTCGAACCCGTAGGGTCAGCACGCTTAACGTTATGATGACAGTTTCATTATGAGTTTATATATTTTGATGTACCAAAGTTTGTTTGGAGTCCCGGATATGATCACGGACATGACAAGGAGTCTCGAAATGGTCGATACATAAAGATTGGTATATTGGACGGCTATATTCGGACACCGGAAGTGTTCCGGGTGATTTCGGAGAAAACCGGAGTGCCGGAGGGTTACCGGAACCCTCCGGGAGAAGTAATGGGCCTCATGGGCCCTAGTGGAGAGAGAGAGGGGCGGCCAGGGTGGGCCGCGCGCCCCCTCCCCCTCTGGTCCGAATTGGACTAGGAGAGGGGGGGGCGCCCCCCTTTCCTTCTCCCTCTCCCCCTTCCTTTCCCCCTCCTAGTAGGAGTAGGAAAGAGGGGAGTCCTACTCCTACTAGGAGGAGGACTCCTCCTCCTTGGCGCGCCCTAGGGCCGGCCGGCCTCCCCCCCTTGATCCTTTATATACGGGGGCGGGGGGCACCTCTAGACACACAAGTTGATCTTCGTGATCGTTCTCTTAGCCGTGTGCGGTGCCCCCCTCCACCATAATCCTCGATAATATTGTAGCGGTGCTTAGGCGAAGCCCTACGACGGTAGAACATCATGATA